>NC_048301.1:48904959-48959655 GCF_013100865.1 Trachemys scripta elegans
AATGATTCCATAGAGTTTAAAATCATCAAATTTTGGTGTCGACCCATTTATAAGCCGACCCCCGCTCTTTGATACGTCACTTTTTAACCAAAAATATTCGGCTTATGAAAGAGTATATATGGTATTTCTTTACATGTGATGGCCTTTAAAAGACAAATGATATTCCCTCATCCCTCACCCCAAATCTTTACCTTAAACCAGAAGACTTTTTCTCCTTATTCAATTCTTTATGCTTGCTGTATATTCACCCCACGTGTCCCACTGTTTATTTTAACTACCAGCCCCTGCCCCTGAAAGCATAGACACAGACAGCAGTTGATTCAGACAAAAAAGCCTTGTTCCACTGCAGGGTAGAGCCGACAGTGATGGGATCATCGGAAGTGTAGATAAGCCGATGAGCTTCACAAGTCACATTTTAAAGGCACAGCAGTGCCCAAAATTGTATGCATGGATTGACTGCAATAGGACAGTTCTAAAATAAATGTAGGCATTATTTTAATATGTCAAAAGATAGTGGTCAGGAAGGGTGGGTCCCACCTCTAAACCCTCCTGGTCAGAAGGAGCCAGGGAAACCTCTAGAAAGGGTGTGTGTGTTTGTGTGTGTGTGTGCGTGTGTGTGTAACACCTCTTTAAAGGTGTGAATGTTAACCCTCATTGGCTAATGGGCACAATGCCAGTGCTCCATTCAAACTATTCTGTATTGTATGTGGAGGACCTGAATATTCAATACTTTGACAACAATATTTTTATATATATATGTATATAGTTATAGTAGAAGTTCATTTTTTTTTCATGTAATTATATTTGTTTTTCCAATGTACAATAACAGACTGTGCAATTTGTACATAGACACTAGGGGAAAAGAAAAATCTCTAGTAGTTAAATATGGGTTGTGTTTTCCTGCTGAATATTTTTCTAATCGGGCAGTAGCCCACGAAAGCTTATGCTCTAATAAATTTGTTAGTCTCTAAGGTGCCACAAGTACTCCTGTTCTTTTTGCGGATACAGACTAACACGGCTGCTACTCTGAAACAATCCACTCTGTGTCAGCCCCCTTCTCTCCACTGTGCCCTAGCTTTGTACAGGTGCTGTGGAATACTGAGCCCAATGTCTGTATCACCTTTTGCCATAAAAGGCTAGGCATGACTTGTCTCCAACAACTAGAGTATTGCCCATTCCAAGGATTCAGAAATGAGAAGTCAGATCTCAAATCACAAGATTGGCTTGAGTTCCTTTTTTTAATTAGGGTTTTATTTTTACTTATTTGTATTTATTCCTTTTCTTTGCCTCAACATTTAGGCTATATTTGGTTCACATTTTCAAGGTTGCCTTTGTAACAACAAGGGCTAAAAACTCTTTTTGCTGAGATTCTCATACAGTAGATGACCTCAGGGCAAGGACTTTAAGGAGAACATCAAATATTGGGAGATGTGGCAGAACTGATTATCTCTTACACTGTGTGCTATATACTGTAGGCATTTTTCTCTGGTATAATGGTATAAAAAGTATGACGTGATAAAATTTTGATTGGATTTTTCATTACAGATTTATTGGGTCTGTTTTACCAGGACCTTTTACGATATGTATTTTTTCCTTACCAATATCATAATGTTAATCTAATTCTGGAACTAATATGTAGGTGAGGCATATGTATCAATAATTGCAAGTTTTGGAAATCTCTTCCAAATGTGTATCTCTCCTTCATTTGCTAGGAACAGATAGTACGGAATCACAGCAAAGCTCACTTGAACTTTGAGGAGTGTAACTTCTTAAATACTTAATGGAATTTGGAATTTAGAAAACTGCTATATATTATTCCACACTGGTCAAAATGAACTTTTTGGAAGGAATTATTTGGCTTTCCAAAAAATATCAGCATGGGACATTTTAACCCCAAAGAAAATTCTTTATTAGGAAGTCAGCAACTGAAAAATAAATAGGGACTTAGAATGTGTTGCTTTTTTCACCCTTAGCCTTGAGCATACTGGTGAATCCGATACTAACGTATACAAGAGAACAAAGCAGAAGTCTTTACAAAAATAGTTAAGGAAACACAGTAACTGTTACCATAAGCTTAACAAAACAGAAGATATTTGTGAGTGATCTTTCAAAATGCTTTAAAAATTTGGTTGAGATATGGTATTTTGAGGTGATAAACTTCAAGTCCCATCACTGAACTGGGCAGCGTCTCCTAGGGTATGTCTATACTACCTGCCAGATTGGCGGGCAGCAGTCGATCCAGCGGGAGTCGATTTATTGCATCTAGTGTAGTCTAGACGCACTAAATTGACCCCCGAGCGCTCTCCCGTCAACTCCTGTACTCCACCACCACGAGAGGCGCAGGCAGAGTCAATGGGGGAGCAGCAGCAGTCGACTCACTGCAGCGAAGACACCGGGGTGAGTAGATCTAAGTACATCGACTTCAGCTATGTTATTCACATAGCTGAAGTTGCGTAACTTAAATTAATCCCCGCCTCCTAGTGTAGACCAGGCCCTAGTTAGATGACTTTCAGTGGTTACTGTAAGTTGTACTCTATTTTGCTTACAGAAAAAAATATGTTTCTCAGAAGAGTACTTGTTCCTTGAAACTACAGTGGTAGAGCCCTGGGTATTCTGTGCACATATGCTCACAGTAATCCCTCTTTTGCACACAGACCCTGTAGTTAAAGCAAAGATATTTAATTTTTTTTTCAAGACTAAAGGAATAAGGGACTGAGTACTTCACTTATACTGATGGGTGGAATGCCATTGGCTAAGGGCAGCGATGTTTGTCATTCTCCCTTAATATAATCACAGTGGGCCCCCTGTGTGTGTTGAGGGATCTAAATGAGAGTGGAAAAATTCAGCACAGTATCTGCCTTACATTTTTTCCACCTCTGGGGCATGATTCCTTATGCACATAACTAGTTCTTACTCAAAACAAGTAGTTCCATTAAATAAGGATTAATCTCATAAGGAATTGTTTGGAGGTTTGGCCCTATATTTGTAACATTTCCTTAAGATCAGTTATTCTTCCTCTGTTGTGCAAAGCAAATTAATTTATCCATTTAAAAAAAATAAGGGTGAAATCCTTGTTCCATTGAAATCAATGACTTCAGCCAGGATAAAGTGATAAATTATGTTCTCAATAGTTTTAAATATTCTGTCATGATATTGGTCTCTGTGTTTAACAATATGAGTATGTTTTTACAAAATTGTGATGTGATTGAATATTATGTTAATTTCCTGAGGTATAATCTACTAAATTAGCCATTACCATGATTATCACATTTCAAATGAAGATGAATTCATATTTAAACTGAAAGTGACTTATTTTCATGTTTGATAGGAGAAAAGCTTTGGTTATTATCTGTCTTGAAATTAAGCAATCGAATCCATTAGGTATGAATTATTTCTGCTGCTTATTTTAATTACAGAGCATCTTTGAAGACACAGTGTCACTATTCATACCTGTCCCTGGCTTGTTCCTCCATTAAGCCCAGCCTGGTCATGTCCCTGCATACGATGTCCCAGTGTCTAGTGAGTGGTTGGCCTCTAGGTCAAACTCACCTTGGTTGTGTTAGCATTATTTTCTTTGTCATGCTACCATCTGTTTGGCTTCTGCAGTGTGCCTGCCATTGTAATCTTTTTGATTGTAGTCAGTCCTATAACCTGATTTCACACCCTACTCTCCAAACTTCATTTGTCTTAAAATCATTCCACTTTACAACTGCTTCTTTCAAAACACCGTCATCTCTGTTGCGTCCCTAGTCTTCTGATGTCTGTTTCATTTACTGCACTCTCCAGACCGTGGAATAGTACTGTTAGTACACAAGTTTGATAAATTTTCACTCTGGTACCAAATATAATGCTTTCATAAGTCCATAAATTCATCAGTTTCTGTGCAGCACTTGTGGGTATGGCACATCTCTTTTTAATCTCATCCTTCATGGAACCACCAACACTGATCAAGATTCCTAGGAACATATAAGATTCTGTTTGTTCCATGACTCCACTACTGCTGCATTTCAACACTCATTCCCTTGTCCCTTTTCTAAGATGCAACCACTTTGTCATCTTGGCATTTATTGTAAGTCCAAGTCGACTACACCAGTTTTCCAAGTTAGCAAAGAGTATCATCGTTAATTCAGATGTGTCTGCCAGTTGTTGTCCTCTGTATAGGTTAAGGAGTTTAACTAGATTGCCCAATCTCATGTCCTCCAATTTGGCTAATATTCTTAATGTCCAGTTTAAGAACATGATGACAAGTGACAGTGATTCCAGCCCTTTTGTCTTAAACCAAATTTGTACTTAAACCAGTTGCTTCATTTTCCACCAATTTTTATGGCACTGCAGGAGTCTTCATACATAGCTATTATAATTGTAGTGATCTCATCTGGAACTTGATATGATTTTGCTACTTTCCATAATGCTCCCCTCCAAACCAAATCATATGCCTTCATGAAGTCAATGAAAAGAGCAAAATCTTGAATCCCCTTTCTCAGTTTTTCCCATCAACTATTGGAGCATGGATAGCTGATCAGTGCAACATTGGCCTGTTCCTTTCCTGCTATTTACCCATAATCTGTTGAAAATTACTTTCATTGTGATTTTTCCCAATACTGACAATAAGCTTGCACCTCTATAATTCTTTGGATCTCCTTTCTTTAAGATGGTTACTGTTACCTTTAGCTAGTCGTCTGGTACCTCCTGTTGCTCCCATAACTACGGTAGTAACTTTTTTTCTAATGTTGTGATAGCACTTGTCCTGCCAACTTTTACCAGCTCAGATGTTATATTGTCTATTCCTATTTTTAACTGTTTCCCTGTTCTTTCTGTATCTTCTTCTGATGGTAGTTCAGTGCTGATATCCGTTCTGCCTTACCAGCTGCCTTGTTCATCTAGCACATTTAGAATGCTTGAAGCTGAATGATCTGCAGTGCTCAGCATTTTAGCAAAATGCTCCTTCCATACTTCCGGAACGACTTGAGTATTTGTTGTCAGTCCACCAGTAGCTTATTTTACTGCTTGCATTGTTGAGCTGATGTTTCCATGCAACTTACCCTTTTTGTATACTGTTTTCATATCTTGTTTTCTTGATGCCTCCTCGAGTTATTGAGCCTCTTCTTTCCAAAACTATTTCTTGTCCAATCTTTGTGATTTCTTCACCCCCATGTATAAAGCTTTTACTTCTGCTTTTCCAGTAGTCTTGGCTTAGTTACACTTTTCCAGTAATTTTCTTGTTTCATTGCTTGTTTGTTTGCTTATGCCTTCCAGCAACTCTTCTGCTGTGTTTTGTATTGCTTTCTTGTATATTTCCCATCTGGTCTGCAGTGAGATTTCTTCATCATTCAAATTAATGTTCTGAAACATCCTCCAAGCATCACCTTGTGTGCTTCCCTCAGAGAGCTACTGGCACACTCGGCACTTCTATAGAATCTAACATCCAACAATGATTGACTATGCCAGGGGTGGCCAACCTGAGCCTGAGAAGGAGCCAGAATTTACCAATGTACGTTTCCAAAGAGCCACAGTAATACTTCAGCAGTCCCCCATCAGCTCCACACACACACACACAGCTCCCAGAGCCTCCCACCCACTGGCAGCCCCGCCAATCAGCGCCTCCTTCTCCCTTCCTGCACCTCCCGATCAGCTGTTTTGTGGCGTGCAGGAGGCTCTGGGGGAGGGGGAGGAGCGAGGTCATGGTAGGCTCAGGGGAGGGGGCGGGAAGGGGTAGGGTGGGGGCAGGGCCTGTGGCAGAGCCAGGGGTTGAGCAGTGAGCGCCTCTAGCTCCAGCCCTGGAGTCGGTGCCTATGCAAGGAGCCACATATTAACTTTTGAAGAGCCGCATGTGGCTCCAGAGCCACAGGTTGGCCACCCCTGGACTATGCCTTTTACTGATAATGTGATCAATCTGGTTTTTGGTTTGACCATCTGGTGAGTTCCATGTAACCTCATGCATGTCTTTGTGAGGAAGCCAAGTACCACCAATAATCGTGTATTTCATAGCAAGTTCTTAATCTTTCCCCGTTATCATTTCCTGTCTTGATGCCGTGTTGTCCATCACTGTTCATTTGCTTACCATGTCTGCTACCAGCTTTTGCATTCAGATCTCCCATTATCAAAGGAATCTCATCTACATTGCTATCTAGCTGTTGATAAAACACATCCTCCTCTTCCTCTTTTGGTGTTTCTGTTGGTGCATAACATCAGATCATAATTGTGCATAGTTTATTGTAGGCAGTAGTAAACCTTGTTAGGACAATCTGCTCAGACATTGGTTTCTGCTGTTGAAGCTGACTATTCTCTTCTTCACTGCTATCGCAACACCATCTCTATGATTCATTTGCCCACTTGAATGTCCAGAATAAAGGAAAGTGTAGTTTCCAACTGTCATCTTTTCTGTGCCCAGCCAGTGTGTCTCCCATATGGCAGCAAGGGAAGCTTGTAACTTCCTTAACTCCTCCACTATGAGCTCAGACTGGTCTGGAGTCAATCGAGTTCTAATATTCCAGCTCACAATATGTGTAATATATGTAGCTATTATCCGAAATCCATGACCCACTTCCATTTGTTAGGTCTGGGTTGAAATCTGTTTAAATCAGTTTGGTTTGTTGTTCTGTTTCTGTAACAATTGAGTTTCAGGTATAATGGTTTGTTAGGCCAGTCCACCCTATCTGGTTCATAGGAATGTCTTGTCATAGCCTGCTAGGTACAGATATCAGTAGTTCCACCCTAGTTTACTTGCGTTCCAAGGCAAATGATCTTGGAGTGCTCAGTTTTGAAATCGGGTTTCCCGTCTCCTAGACAGACTTGCTTGAAGAGGCTCTGAAATTAAATGAGTTTTCCATCTCCTAGATACTCTTGTTTCACAGCATGTTATTCCGTAACCCCTTCTGGGTTTTCCCCATTCACCATACAGTGGATTTGTCTCTATGCCATTGGATCCCAGCCTGAGGAAGAATTGTATATCTGCTTTTAATTTTAGTCTGTGTATTAATATATTGTAAATTCCAATTAAATTTGGGTTAATGTACAGATAATGGATTGTCTTAATTATATTAGTAAGTACTGTGCAGATATATAAACATATACACAATACTTTTTGTGTGTGTGCAATCTTTCATAGATCCAAAGAGGACTGGTTATCTACATATGCTTCTTCAAAGGAGCCAGTGAGGAACTCATTCCAAAAATGGGTATGTTTTATTATTGGTATTCTTACAATAAGGGATAAGCAAAAAACAATGGGCTTAATTATCCAGCAGCTAAATGCATGGAGAAGCTACAGAATCAGGCCCAGTATGAGGTATGACTGGAGAGGGTAATAAGAACAATATCTTTCAAAAGAAACTTTGTAAATGAGAATTTGTAAATTGCAAAATTCACTCCATACTGAAATTATTCTGAGCTGGTAATTTTATTCTGAGTTCTACCTTGTATCTCCCCAGTCATGAGTAGCAGGTAAGCCAAACCCTGGTTGTTCAGCTCCTTATCCTTAGTGAAGATGTTTATAGTTACCAGTCTGTTGTCACTCTAGTCAATCTAATGGAGCTGGGCTCTGTCGGTCATGATCCGATGCTTAGCAGGACTGAACCCAAAGTTCCATGGCAAAACACCCCAACTTTATAGTTGTAAATTCCCCTTTGAGTCTATGCATTTTGCAATGTCCTCCTGTAATCATTAGTCCCTAAGTGGTGTTAATCTTGGGGTTTTCTGTTGTTATCATTTGATGGTTATTGTCGGGCTTCCCATCGTTATCTCCTATTTGTTGTCTCGCCTTTGGGGGTGCCTGCCTCACCTCTGAGGTCATCAATGCTGCTAACATGTTTAGCGTTGGATACAATGGATGTTTTCTGATTGTCTCCTGATCTTTCCAAGTCTCACTTTTTCTTGACCATCTGGACATTTGTGATGACTTTCACACCTTATCTTTTCCTGATGCAAGCATTCCTCATTTACACAAACAATCTCTTACAGAAACCTTTAAAGGTATACAGACAGCAGTATTTTATATTCAGCAGAATACATTGTAAATCAAGCCTTGCTAAATCTTATAACTAAAACAATTCACATTGGGGCTTCAAGCCCTCAACATTCCTCTAATCTCCTTAACATAGATACAATACAAGATCCTGTCTCTTATGTATATTTAACTAGAGTGCCTAATTTGTAATACATATAGGAAACCATAGTAGACATTATAACTTATCCTAAAACATAATCAGTCATAAGGATTGTTCTGGTCTGTCATTCCTTTCTGCTATTCAAAAAGGGTGGCTGGCAGGATGAAATCAAATCATACATTAATTCTCATAGTACAATTATAAAATCCTGCTCCTACACAGGGACCTTCTGTTCAGCAACCACAGTCTGCTTACTCCCAGACCCCATTACTATTTCCCTGTGCTCCTTCCTATTTTCTCTTCTAGCTCTGGCCCCGCGAGGTTACTAGCAGAGCACCCGCTGCTCCCTGTGGCTATTTAACTTCTTTCAGGTTCTTGCCAGAGTGTCTATTCTAAGCACACACCCCTTTTCCCAGGCAATGACTGCAGACTCCTTCCCCTGCAGCCTCCTTTTGTTCTCAGCTTGCTGGTTTTGTACCAGCCCAGCATACACCTGTTCACCTGAGCTTCATCTTCTAAGGGCTTGGCTGCCTACCCTAATTCTTTCCCAGGGCGTGCCTGTTAGGTTAACTAGCCCCTTTCCTGCTTCGTTAACCTTTTCAGGTGAGGTGTGGAATGAATACCCCATCACAATAACATGCTAGAAAATCTGATCCAAATGATCATATGGTTCCTTTTGTGACATACAACTGATATGGATGTTAAGGGAATGATTTGGATCCAAGATGCAGTTGAACATCTAGAGAAAATAACCTTTCAAATGACACATGGCATGACCTTCAGTTCCTAATCAATCAATCAGACTCCAAAGAGAGACCGCTGAACTCGAATTAATATGCAAATTAGACACAATTAATTTAGGCCTAAACAGAGACTGGGAATGGTTGGGTCATTACACTAATCGAATTTTTTTCTCCCCACGATAAGTTCTCCTCACACCTTCTATGGGTCATCTCAATTATCACTTCAAAGTTTTTTCTTCTGCTGCTACTGATAGCTCATCTCAATTGATTGGCCTCTTACAATTGGTATGCGTACTTCCACCTTTTCATGTTCTCTGTATGTATAAATATCTTCTGTCTGTGTGTTCCACTCTGTGCATCTGAAGAAGTGGACTGTAGCCCATGAATGCTTATGCTGAAATAAATTTGTTAGTCTCTAAAGTGCCACAAGTACTCCTGTTCTTTTAATCAATTAGGAGTATTTTAATACCGACCTCACTATATATTCAGGATATAATGATGTACCGTGAGCCAGCAGAAGGAGTTGGGTAAAATTATTTCCTTCCCTTTTCTTATCAGAAATATTAGGTATATAGTTGGACATTAAAATTCAGGCGTAGTTCTCAAGATTAAAAAAAAATATAGCAGTGTCTGCAGCTCCTTGCTTCTTGACAGCATAAGTCTTAATATTTGCCTCAGGATAGAGATGCTAGGAATAAGGTCAGTTGTTAATGGTGTTTTTTCTCTGTCACTATCCTATGCATCCTTTATTTTCTGTTTCATTTCTTCACTTTCCTTGTTTTTTTAGAAGTAGAGATGGATTACCAATGCATTACAATTATCTCTTTGCTTAGGAGCATTTTTTGGGCAACGGTGATATAGTAGCAGTTTGACAAGACTGTGTGGTCACAAAATATTTCAAGCTATTTGCTAGTGCTAGCAGAAAGACCGCACTGTGCAAAAGCACAGATGCAGAAGTGCTGAAGGAATGTTGTGCTTGTGAAAATTCCATGGGGATGTCACTGGAGAACAAAATAGTTTTTCATAGCAAAACTGATACATCCAGGGCAGCAGCAGCAGTGCAAGTTTCGCCATACTGCCCACTAACATAATCTGACAATGATTTAAGGAATCGCTCATTCTCTGTGAGCGATTCAATCCTTGCCCTTACTGGGATGCCAGTGACACTACCAGTTATTTCTAGGGCCCTATCAAATTCACAGTCCATTTTGGTCAGTTTCATGATTTTAAAAATCGTAAATTTAATGATTGCAGCTATTTAAATCTGAAATTTCACGCTTTTGTAATTGGTAGGGGGTCCTGATCCAAAAAGGAGTTGTGGGGGGGTCACAAGGTTATTGTAGGGGGGGTTGTGGTACTTCTACCCTTACTTCTGTGCTGCTGCTGGCAGGGTACTGCCTTCAGAGCTGGGCAGCTGGAGAGCGGTGGCTGCTGGCCAGGAGCCCAGCTCTGAAGGCAGAGCAACCGCCAACAGCAGAGCAGAAGTAAGGATGGCCTGGTATGGTATTGCCACCCTTACTTCTGCGCTGCTGCGTGAAGAGCTGGGCCTTCAGTCAGCAGCCATCACTGTCTGGCCACCCAGCTCTGAAGGCAGCGCAGAAGTAAGGGTGGCAATAGTGTAACCCCCCGTAAAATAACCTTGCAACCCCCCTGCAACTTCCTTTTGGGTCAGGACCCCCAATTTGAGAAACCCTGGTCTTCCCCATGAAATTTGTGTGCTTTTACCCTATACTATACACAAGACCAGATTTCATGGTCCTTGATTGTTTTTCATGGCTGTGAATTTGGTAGGTCCCTAATTATTTTCCATTGTTATGGTGGGTTTGTGGCATGGAGGCCTCTTCACTGACAACTGGAAGGGAAAAACAACTTGGTTCGCATTGCTATCAGATGGCACAGCTTTCAGTTTCTGCTCTTCTGACTTGCACTTGAACTAGTGACCTAGAGAAGAAAGGCTGAGTTTCCATTAACAGTTTTTTAAGTCACCACAGTGTCTATTTTATTAGTTACGTAATCTTTCTAGTTAGTAGTACATTTTCCTTATGTGAATTTTAAAGTTATTTAAAAGAATATTTGGTTTCTGAATCATAATCCCACCTGTACCTCATTCAAACATCAGCCCTCAGAGAAATTTACATGGGTTTGGAGAGGGATGATGTGGGTTTCCCATTCTTGTATCCCATGTGTGGGGCGGGGGAGTGCCAAGAGAAAAGAAATGAGGAGATGATATGTTCTATAATAAGCATACTATGGAAAAAGGGGTATAAGGTAAATAGAATTATGATTGCCTGTTTGTATATATTATGGTTCAAGGATGAAATCTACTTTTGGCCTCTCCCACAGTCTCTTTGTGGACACTGTTGTGACAGACCTACAACTGTGCTTTTCTCAGAATGGAGTCCCACATTCACCTCAATTCAGATGGGACTGACTATTCTACACTACCCTCTGTTTACCAGCCATATTATCTCAGCAGGCCCAAGAGGGTTTGGCTCAGACTGTTGACTTCTCTCGGGAAGTTTGTGACTAGTGTGAAATTATAGTGACTCAGGACAGCTACTTCAAAACAAGTATTATTTATTGGTCTGCAGGTATATACCAGAGAGAAAAAGGTTAAAAATTACAAAAGCCTACACATATATTCTCTTACCTATACTTAGCCTTTCCTTGCCATTTTAAGTAGGCCCCACTTAACCCAGGCAACCCCAACACTGGGGCTCGGTGAGACAAGCTTCTGCATCTCTGACAGGCTGACTCCCGAATCAGTGTCCATTAAGCTATCTTTTATCCATTTCAAAGTTCCTTTGTTCAAGAGTTCCTGCCTGAGGATCTCCTGCGGTTTCCAGCAGGGCTCCTGAACCTGGTTAAATTGCTTTATGCAGTTCTTCACCAGAGCGGGTCAGGGGTCGTCTCCCCATAGTAGATTCAGTGTATTGGCCGTTTGAACACCAGGCAGAGCCATGTTCCTGGAGTCCTGAGGAAAGTTGCAGCTGGAATTAACCATTAGGGTTCCATAGAGTTAGCCACCCCACAATAACCATCAAGTCCACAGATGTATTACTACATCAAGTTAATACAGATATCTCCCATGTTCTTCACAATATATAAAAACTTTCTTCAGTATGGAAAGTACTGATCTGTGGTTAATATTAACTGCATGGAGATATAATATTTGCCTGGTGTGCATTGATTAATCTTCAGATTTTTTTTCACCTTAGAATATAAATTTCTCTTCACTGCTCTGCTATGTAATTTGATTATTAAAGTTCAAATATAGACATTGTAATGAACTATTTTAAAATGTTTTATTTGAATACATTCTCTTAACCATCCTGACTGAAGTATTTGTTAATGCTTTTCACAGTTATAGTAGGTTTAAGATTAACTAATTTTAGACACACAGTACATTTTTAAATTTAATTTTATTTGTTTATTTTTTGTTTTGCAGTTAATACGCTGTTGAATGTTAAATTAAGTGAAACTGAAAGTGGAAAGTATGTTTCTCTTCTGGATTTACCAGGAAACGTATTAATAATACCCCAAGCTACGCTAGGTGGTAGACTGAAGGGAAGAAATATGCAGTACCATTCCAACATTGAAAAAGAAAAAGGGATGGAGCTTTATTCCCATTTTGTAACACTGTGTGAAAAAGAACTGGCTGCTAATACGAAATGTGCAGAAGCAGGTGTTGTTGTCAAGTATGGCACATATGGAAACAGACAGGTGTTAAAACTGGATACAAATGGACCTTTCACTCATATGATTGAATTTTGAAAAATCAATTTTATGTATAGTATTATCCAGCAACTGTAGAATTTCTCATTTATAATGGACAAAGCGCTTAAATTGATTGGAATGTGAAGAAACCGGCATGTTGTTTCAATAAATTTACACAAGTGTTGACCAGCCCATGAAATACATTGATTATTAAAAATGAGTCTGACATTCTCATGTATCTTACCCATTTGTGTATCTGAAATGTTTTGTTAATAATGATGACTTAAGATTCATTGTAGTGAAAATATGTAAAGCAGTTCTTTTTAAATATATTTAAGATGGGAATAATACATATTTTTGTTGCTTTAAAAAACATAAAGAAAGGTTTAAATTTATTAGGAAGTAGATTAAAAAATTTGGGGGAAAGGGGGAGCCTATACAGCAGGGAGCAATTCCCCAGGTTCAATTCTCCATTCCTCACTGATGTGGGCAAGTCACTTAGCCTTTCTGTTCCTCAGTTCCCCATCTGTAAAATAGTAATAATAGTACTTCCCTATCTCACAGTGGTGTTGTCTGAATAAGTATATTAAAGATTGTGAGGGATTCAGAGACTACAATAATGGGGGCCATATTAGATCAATTGAACGCACACACAAACCCCACAACCAGAATGGTGCAGGGAAGACGTCTTCTGTGGTGGCACTAGGACCCATACGGCACATCCCTGCCTCCAGTCAGGTACCTTTTTGGAAAAACTGCAGGGAACAAACAGCCAAGGAATGAAGCCATCAAAGTAGCTGCAGAAAGCAACTCAAGCAGGGACCAGAGGACACTGATGATGTCATCAAGCTGCTTATTGGAGTTTTCACTGTGAGCATTCTCTGTCCTGTGCTAATTGCTTCCTTTTTCTTTCCATGTACCTAATCCTCTCCTAATATAACTCAATGGAAAGGAGTTAAATAACAAAGGAAAAATAAAAAATCTGGAATTAACATGACATCTGCAGCCATCACATTGCTTACCCCGCCTGTGTGCTGAATCCCTTCCCTCCTACCTTTTTCTGTCTTGTCTGTTAAATTGTAAATGCTGCGGGACAGGGACTGGCTCTTATTTTATGTACAGTATCAGCATTCCTGGTTGGCCTCTACGTACTGCTATACTAAATATGATAAATAATTAATGGTGTATAGAAAGTAGATTGGAAGAGTCTTTGTGTTATGAGACATGGACAATGGAACAAAGGGGCATTCAATTAAATTAGGTGGCAGATTCAAAACTGATAAAAATTTCACTCAATCTGTGATTAAAGTGGGGAATTTATTGGCACATGTTGAGGCAAACAATTTAGCAAAATTGGACAATTATATGGATATCAAGAATATCCACACTTGTAATATGTGTGAAAATAAATCTGGAAAGGATATAAAACTTCATGCCTCAGGATTTATGCCATTCTCTAACTATCAGGGGGTTAGGATGACACCTTCATAGAGGGCGGATTACTCCACCTTGGTTTACTTCACTGTGGAGTTTCTTGCACCTTCCTCAGAATCATCTAGTTCAGACCACTGTGGGAGACAGGATATTTGACTAGGAGGCCACATCTCTGATCCAGTATGGCAATTCCTATGCAGCACAATGAGCTGTATTCTATTCCGATGCATACCTTATGAAATCCTTAATCACGGCCCTATATCTGAAAATATTTGACTTGCTTTTAGTTTAGATTCAAATAAAATATACTTTAGTAATCTCCAGGCTCAAACTACACCATCACAACAATCTAAATTTTATCCATAGATATACAGTTTATTTTTTAATACAGGAGACTGATAGGATTATTTCAGATTTGTCAAACTATACATTTGGTGGTAATTACAAAGTGCTTAAGAATGTCTATTTCCTGGCAATTATTTTTTTGCAATTCAAAAGAAAATGGAACTATGCACATAACTCGTTTGGAAACATTTATTTATTACCCTCAGTCCCAGATTACACGTTTACTCATTAATAATTCACTATCTGTTTATAACAGACACAATGACTCATTTAAATTCCTACTAAAGAATCCTATATAAGAGAGATTGTTCTTGTGTGAATAATTTGTGCAAAAATTCATTAAAATTCTATCCACTTGGAAAAACTTTGTTTTTCATACCCTCCTCTGTTTTAGGCCAACTCCTGAAAAATGCTGAGGAGTGGCAGTTTTCACCGACTCGAGGAATTGCTGGTAGCCAATACATCTCAAGAATTGATCCTTTTATGTGTTTTCTAATAGAGAATCTGTAGGTTTTCATGCCCTTAATAGCTTCAGAGAATCTTTTGAAGTTTATGAGTTATTTTACTATATTTGAAATATTTCTGAGAAGGGGTGAGGTTGGAGATTAACAAAAGTACAACACAGACGAGATTTCAGGCCAGATTATACCCTGATTTGTTATTGTCCAACTTCACTATGGCTCCAGGGCATGTAAGTTGGAATACAATTTGTCACCTCATGCCTACAAAAACTTACATTTGTGTGGGTTGTTGCCATTTTGTTTATTTCTCCCAGGGTACTATTTCCTGCTTGCAGGAATTTCCTTCTACCGTCTTCTGTTTCTAACAGTCTCAAAGGTCAATAGTTGCTGGTTGGTGAGCTCATTTCTACTGCTACATCTATTGCTTTATGAGCCATTTATTGAAATAAACTATTTATAAAGTGACAAATACATTGATTTTTTTCAAATCCAGATGTGCCTATGTCTCTGACATTAATATATTCCTTTCAAACAGATATCACTATGCCATTTTAAACAACTCTTATTCTGTGCCTAGACAAAAACCCGAGTAACGCATTTCTGTACTGAGGTGCCATATCTTAGTTTCCCAAAAGGTAATATTTAGTAATTCCCCACCTCCCTTTCGTAGATTATAAAGCCAGAACCATTCTGATCATCTAATCTGGCCTGCAACCTAACAGAGGCCATTGAATTTCATTCAATAATTCCAAATCATGTCCTTATGACTTAATTTGAAAGTGTGCACACAAAACACTTTCTAAACTGAGCAATGCACAGACCACAGTGTGGTAACGTGAATAATGTCCTCAGATGCAATAGTTTTCTTTCTGTCCTTAGGCTGCTCTAAATGCTGCAGCTCCGTTCCCTTGCAGATTGTGGAAGACTTTACCTTTGCTTTCACATACATTATGCAATAGGCAAATATTATAAACGTTACATTAGGCACTGAATTTGGATTGGGGTTAATAGACCTATCTCTATTTTTCAAACAGTCTCGCAGAAGCACATTTCACTATGACCCTGTCTTCACCTGCTTAGAGTACAGGCTTGTGTAATCTGGAAATTGTTTCATTACCAACTGCAAAAGATGATAGGCGAGGTCACCCAACATCAAGTGGAGATAGAGACAGCAATGCTAGAAATAGAGTTCCCTCTGCCCACAACTTAGAATTCCAGATTTCTTAAAACTTCTGGCATCATATACTTTGCCTGGCCACCCTATGTACAACTCCAGAAATCTGCAACAGTGATCCACTGAGTCCTGAGTAGTACCCTTTTCTGTTAATGCACTCTTAGTTTATTGTGGGAAACAGAATGAGCACCTAGGCACCATTCTGCAGGATTTGGGAACCCCAGTTATTTAAATTTCTGAATGATCTTTGGCACATTGGCCACCCTGATCTCACACTTATGCCATGCATACATTGCCATATGCTATGTGACACCTCTCTGACAACAGCACTGACAGCGTACTTCCAAAACTTAAACTAGTGCTAACTGATTGGCAAATACCTGTGGTAGCTAATGCTCCCTTTTCCACAGCTAGAGGTACTCTAATATAACTGCAGTGTCAAATCTAGTGTATCACTGAGGTATTTGAAAGTCTCCTTCCTCATCCTAAAATTATTCAGCCACTGCTACTCATCTCATGTCTTGAGAATAACTCCATTCCACTAAAAACAATGAGGAGTCCTTGTGGCCTCTTAGAGACTAACAAATGTATTTGGGCATAAGCTTTCATGGGACATAATTCCCTTATCAGATGCATGGAGTGGAAAATTCAGTAAGCAGGTATAAATATACAGCACATGAAAAGATGGGAATTGCCTTACCAAGTGGGGGGTCAGTGCTAACGAGGCCATTTCAATTAGGGTGGATGTGACCCATTCCCAACAGTTGACAAGAAAGGGTGAATATCAACAGAGGGAAAATTACTTTTTGTGGTGATATCTGATATCAGATACAACCGCATTTGCTCCAGTCCCTCAGACAGAGACAAACACCTACAGAATCTCTATCAGGCGTTCTTAAAACTACAATACCCACCTGGGGAAGTGAAGAAAGAGATTGACAGAGCCAGAAGGGTACCCAGAAGTCACCTACTATAGGAAAGGCCCAACAAAGAAAGTAACAGAACACCACTATCCATTTCACAGCCCCCAACTAAAACCTCCAGCGCATCATCAAGGATCTACAACCTATTCTAAAGGATGATTCCTCACTCTCACAGACCTTGGGAGACAGGTCAGTCCTCACTTACAGACAGCCCCCCAACCTGAAGCAAATACTTACCAGCAATTACACACCACACAACAGAAACACTAACCCAGGAACCAACTCCTGCAATAAACCCCGTTGCCAACTCTGTCTGCACATCTATTCAAGGAACACCATTATAGGACCCAACCACATCAGCCACACCATCAGGAACTCGTTCACCTGCATATCTACCAATGTGATATATGCCAGCACTGCCCCCTGGCATGTACATTGGCCAAACCGGACAGTCTCTACGCAAAAGAATAAATGGACACAAATCAGACATCAAGAATTGTAACATTCAAATTTGACACCATCAAATTAGGCCTGAATAAAGACTGGGAGTGGCTGGTCAGTACAAAAATAATTTCCCCTCTGTTGATACTCACACCTTCTTGTCAACTGCTGGGAATGGGCCACATCCACCCTAATTGAATTGGCCTCATTAGCACTGACTCCCCACTTGGTAAGGCAACTCCCATCTTTTCATGTGCTGTATATTTATACCTGCTTACTGAATTTTCCATTCCACCATGCATCTGATAAGTGAGTTATATCCCACGAAAGCTTATGCCCAAATAAATTTGTTAGTCTCTAAGAGGCCACAAGGACTCCTCATTTTTATTGATACAGACTAATATGGCTACCCCTCTGAAATCAGTTCCACTAATCAGTGGTCATGATCTGGATCTTCATCCCCAAGTACTGCAGAGAGCCAGGTTCTTCCAGGGTGAGGAGTCACAACCTTTATATCCCAAACTCCACCAATGTTTGGTGTTGGTCTCTGGCTATCTGCAGATAGTGCTGGAACACCCTCTACTACCTTGCCACAGACACCGGGAAGTAGCTATTCTGAAGCTCCATTAAATAACTTTCAGAGAGGAAGGATGGTCTTATGAATAGTTAAGATACTGGACTGCTCTTCAGGAAATCTGGGCTTAATTCCCAGCTCTGCCACAGACTTCCTTTGTGACTCTGGCCAAATCCCTTAATTTTCTGTGCCTTTGTTGCCCATCTATAAAATGGGGATACTAGCACTTTCTTTCTCCAGTGCTTTAGCATTTCTATTTATATTGTATATTTGGCAGAACAAAGACTGTGTGTGTATACTGTGCATAGCGCAATGGAGTCTTGATCTCAGCTTGATGTGCTGCAACGGTAATAATAATTTCTGAGCAAGGCGTGGGAGCTGAGAATTCTTCCTGATCGCTATTCTAGGGAAGGATTTAGGAAATTATGCCAGAACCCAGAGGCTTATTGGAATTTCCCCAGACAGTTAGGGGGATTTGACATCTTCCACAATTCCCTGAAGATAATTCAAAATTTCAAAGCCACTGCATTAGGGAGCTGTTTCAAGAACTGTAGGGGATAGGTACCTGGAGGGCTCTGCAAGTTCAATTGTATAGTTAAGAGTATTTGTAGATAGGAAATAAAAATGTCCATTAAAATAGCCTGGCTAACATGAACAAACTGTAGAGTTGCTAAATTAGTGCTGTCCATTTACAGCCATTGTGTGACTTTGAGCAAGGCAACTCTCTGCTCCATTCTCTCCATCTGTAAAATGGGGATAATAATCAGGAGTTAAATGGGCAAGAGAAGGATTTAAAGCACATTTCTTTCTCCTCTGCTAAAAACAGAAGGAGAGCTTCCCCCACCTCTTGACTTCCATAAGGAGCACTCTCTCATGGCTATTTTCTCCTTTTGCTGGAGCCATATGAGCTCTCTTATCATCTTTCAGTTCTGCCTTAACTACTCATATTACCACTTAACTAATCACGTGGGTGTTGTGAGGCTTATTTAACATTCATAGAGGACTTTGAGTACTTAAGATGAAATGTGGTATATAACTATTAGGTAATATAATTGTGTAGTATTGATTTATAAAATAGAAATGGCCTATGCGGAGAAACTAAATGAATTCTTTGCTTCAGTCTTCACGGCTGAGGATGTTAGGGAGATTCCCAAACCTGAGCTGGTTTTTGTAGGTGACAAATCTGAGGCACTGTCACAGATTGAGGTGTCACTAGAGGAGGTTTTGGAATTAATTGATAAATTTAACATTAACAAGTCACCGGGATGAGACGGCATTCACCCAAGATTTCTGAAAGAACTCAAATGTGAAATTGCGGAACAATTAACTAAGGTTTGTAACCTGTCCTTTAAATCGGCTTCTGAACCAACGACTGGAAGATAGCTAATATAACACCAATATTTAAAAAGGGCTCTAGAGGTGATCCTGGCAATTACAGACTGGTAAGTCTACCGTCGGTACCGGGCAAATTAGTCAAAACAATAGTAAAGAATAAAATTGTCAGACACATAGAAGAACATAAATTGTTGGGCAAAAGTCAACGTGATTTCTCTACAGGGAAATCGTGTCTTACTAATCTATTAGAGTTCTTTGAAGGGGTCAACAAACATGTGGACAAGGGGGATCCAGTGGACATAATGTACTTAGATTTCCAGAAAACCTTTGACAAGGTCCCTCACCAAAGGCTCTTATGTAAATTAAGTTGTCATGGGATAAAAGGGAAGGTCCTTTCATGGACTGAGAACTGGTTAAAAGACAGGGAACAAAGGGTAGGAATTAATGGTAAATTCTCAGAATGGAGAGGGGTAACTAGTGGTGTTCCCCAAGGGTCAGTCCTAGGACCAATCCTATTCAACTTATTCATAAATGATCTGGAGAAAGGGGTAAAAAGTGAGGTGGCAAAGTTCGCAGATGATACTAAACTGCTCAAGATAGTTAAGACCAAAGCAGACTGTGAAGAACTTCAAAAAGATCTCACAAAACTGAGTGATTGGGCAACAAAATGGCAAATGAAATTTAATGTGGATAAATGTAAAGTAATGCACATTGGAAAAAATAACCCCAACTATACATACAATATGATGGGGGCTAATTTAGCTACAACAAACCAGGAAAAAGATATTGGAGTCATCGTGGATAGTTCTCTGAAGATGTCCACGCAGTGTGCAGAGGCGGTCAAAAAAGCAAACAGGATGTTAGGAATCATTAAAAAGGGGGTAGAGAATAAGACGGAGAATATATTATTAACCTTATATAAATAGATGGTACGCCCACATCTTGAATACTGCGTACAGATGTGATCTCATCTTAAAAAAGCTATACTGGCACTAGAAAAGGTTCAGAGAAGGGCAACTAAAATGATTAGGGGTTTGGAGAGGGTCCCATATGAGGAGAGATTAAAGAGGCTAGGACTTTTCAGCTTGGAAAAGAGGAGACTAAGGGGGGATATGATAGAGGTATATAAAATTATGAGTGATGTGGAGAAAGTAGATAAGGAAAAGTTATTTACTTATTCCCATAATACAAGAACTAGGGATCACCAAATGAAATTAATAGGCAGCAGGTTTAAAACAAATAAAAGGAAGTTCTTCACACAGCGCACAGTCAACTTGTGGAACTCCTTACCTGAGGAGGTTGTGAAGCAGGGCCGGCTTTAGGAAGTGTGGGGCCCGATTCAAATAGTTTCGATGGGGCCCCGGCAGCGTTGACTTTAAAAAAACATGAAAAAAACCACATGGGGCTTCTACTCACCGGGCCGCGCTCCTAGTTTTTGGCAGCGGGTCCTTCACTCGCTCCGGGTCTTCGGTGGCACTGAAGGACCCGCCGCCAAAGACACAGAGCGCCGTCGGGTGAGTAAAAATTAAAAAGGCGCCTCTAGCCAGGGAAGGGATTCTCTGCCACTTGCCCCCCCACTCTGGGCGGCCCTGCCACTCGGCGCGGGGCCCTCTTAGGCGCAGGGCCCAATTCGGGGGAATTGTTGGAATTGGCCTAAAGCCGGCCCTGTTGTGAAGGCTAGGACTATAACAGCATTTAAAAGAGAACTGGATAAATTCATGGAGGTTAAGTCCATTAATGGCTATTAACCATGATGGGTAAGGAATGGTGTCCCTAGACTCTGCTTGTCAGAGGGTGGAGATGGATGGCAGGAGAGAGATCACTTGATCATTACCTGTTAGGTTCACTCCCTCTGGGGAACCTGGCATTGGCCACTATCGGCAGACAGGATACTGGGCTAGATGGACCTTTGGTCTGACCCAGTATGGCTGTTCTTATGTTCTGCAGCATGGAACTGAAAGGAAATAACATTCCTGTCAAACAGTTTTGTATATAGAGCTATGTACATCTTGTTTAAAAAAAAATATATATATATATTTTAATAAGGTTTCTTATTCACTTTAATAGTATTTGTAGAAATGTCATATGTGCCCTATTAATCAGTAAGTACTAAAAATGTGAAAGTGAGGATCTTAGGTTGTTTAGATGTGCTGCTTTAGAAAAGAGATTGCAACATAAATTTTGAATTACTGATGAAGGGAGAAGGTTCTTGGGAGGCCTTAATGGTCAATCAGCAATCCTTATCTGCACCATGTTAACATTTGTTTAATTCTTGTTGGAATAACTTTATTGGTGCTTCTCACAAATATTTCATTGTAGACCTGTCAGAAATAGGATATCTTGTTTTTGATTAGGGAAAATGATTTAAAATATTGATATAGTTAACTTTTTTTTAATGTTTGTAACACTTTCTAAATAGTACAATTGCTTCCTTCATGCTTTCAATTTGATATATTTATTTTATTATTGTTTCTAATACTGAAAGACCTGTCTAGGAAATATTTGTTTACTTCTCAGCCTATAAGTTAGCCAGAGAGTGCACAACTGCAGAAACAGTGATCACTGCTCAGCAGAGGGAGCTCATACATTTTATTTTGCTGTAGTTGTACAAAAAATTAGCAACTGCATTGCAAAAAACAACAAATAAGCAATACTATTTTTAAATGTTTACTTGTAAAAAAACAACCCCAAGCCCCCTCCCCTCCCGCCCCAGACAAATAGCTTCTGCAAAAGCTAGGACAGACTAGACTTTAATGACCAAAAGGGTCTGATCCTAAAGACACTTAGACACATGAGAGTCCTGTGGCACCTTTAAGACTAACAGATGTATTGGAGCATAAGCTTTCGTGGGTGAATACCTACTTCGTCAGACGCTTTTGCTTAATTTTTGCAATTAACATTTTTAATCTCTTAATTTACCTGCTATGATATTATTTATTTAAGATTTTAAAAGGCAATTGAATTTGATTTTGTTTAAACATATTACTGTTTCATAATGTTTAATCCTCTTTAAATAAAGGGCCCAGCCCTGCAACCCTAACTCATACATACATGAGTAGTCCCATAGAAGTTAAGGAGCCAAATTATTTTGTTCTATTGCCTTGGTGTAACTCCACAAATTTGGGAGGGAGTTATTCTGGATTTAACACTGATATAAATAAGAGAATTTAGCTCAATGGGATTATCTGATTTTGTAAAGACTACTCCGATGACTTAAGTTTGCAGGATTGGACTGAAACTTTTTTAAATCATTCAACACATTTTTATAAAAATAGGTTAAACAGTGGAAAGTATAATTAATGGTCTTGTTCACTGCAATTTACTTTCAGTCCTTTGTTACATTAACTAATCTGAATATGGCATTCCCATGACTCCTATGGTCAGGAATAATGGGTGAATAAAGAAAAACTGTATTCATATGTAGTAACAGATATAATTTTAATTGTTTTTAAATTTTATAGTAATATTATATTAAAATGTTTATAAATTACATCTAGAATACCATTTTTTCCTGAGGATTAAGATAAAAACTACATGCAATATTGCCAAAGCATATCCCAATTAGAATTAGCACATGCTAAATTCTCTGTTTATAAATTTAGCAAAAAAACTTTCACGTTAAAGAGCCATAGTTAGCTGACCATTATGAGTAATAACTACAAATTGGATTAACTCAGTAGGTTAGATTTTCTAACATAAGAATGGCCATACTGAGTCAGACCAATAGTCCGTCTAGCTCCGTATCCTGTATTCTAACAGTGGCCTGTGCCAGATGCTTCAGAAGGAATGAAAAGAACAGGGCAATTATTGAGTGATACATCCCCTGTTGTCCAGCCACAGCTTCTAGCAACGAGATGTTTCGGGACACCCAGAGCATGGGTTGCATCCCTGACAATCTTGGCTAATAGTCATTGATGGACCTACCTGTCACGCTGCCTGGTGTGGGATACAGCTAAGAATGCCAGTTGCAGGTCAGACGGCCAGAAACCAGGGCATGTACCCCAAACTGGTGGTATATTCTATCATAAAACTTAATGAAATCAGTAACAAATGCGTGCTTCCAAATTACTATACTAGTTGTTATGACGCCACAGATGGTCCCCTTCAGCCCTCTCACCCCTCCCCAGACAAACCAAATTTTATGGTGAAAACCAAAATTCATCTCAGATTAGGTTCTTCCATTTCCAAAGAACCAGCCACTCACTCCAGGTCAAAATATACTTCAGGATCCAACTCAAAAACCATGCTGGCAGCCATCCTTTAGTAAATTAAAACTAAAGGTTTATTAATATGAAAAAAGAAGAGTTATTAAAAGGTTAAAGTGAATCATATACATTACAGTTGATTTCAGAGTCTAGATCAGGGTAAGAGCAGTGACATTAAATCTGTTAGCTTGTAATAAGTCTCTCTGGTACACCCAAAAGATGGGGGTCCTCAGTCCATTTTTCAAAGCTCCCGTTGTTAGAAATCATAGTCCAGAGATGTGGGGTAGTAGTGAGGAAAGGAGGTTATGTGTTTGTTTCCAGTTTATACCCCCAGTCCATGTGCATGGAAAAGTCCTGGCTCAAACATGGAGCTATGTATCATATATTCTACCTGCCCTGCTGAGTCATGGGGCATCCATTGTCCATATGCTCTCTGAGGCATCCGTGGGAAAGGCCCACTGGAAGAGTTGATTCTTCTTAATGGACCATCAACACATGGCTGGCTAGTCTTCATGTAAATCTGTCTTGTGGGTATTACCCAGGAACACATGTTTAGTAATAAGCAGACAGTAAAATTTCATACCTTCATACACAATGGTGAAATATACATTTCAACGAGATAGCACTGTTCAACAGATCACAACTTCATGGGTGATACCTTACATAGCATATTTTGGACAAGATTTAGAGCAATTATGTAACAGTGGTGACAATACTAGTGTAGATGATCAACTTCCTTTTTATACAGTGTCACACTATCCTCCTTATTTCTTTTCAGAACCAAGTTATACTTTTGGACTTCACAACATTCCCAGGCAACAAATTCCACAGTTTGACTTTCTAGAGTGGTAACAGCTAATTTAGAACCCACCATGTTGTATGTATAAATGGGATAATTTTTATCAGCATTGAATTTCATCTGCCATTTTATTGCCTCATCACCCAGTTTTGTGAGCTCCCTTTGTAGCTTTTTGCAATAATGAGAAGTTTAGTGTTATCTGCAAACTTTGCCACCTCACTGTTTGTCCCCTTTTCCAGATCATTTATGAATATGTTGAACAGCACAGGTCCCAGTACAGCTCCTCAGGGGGACCTTGCTATTTACCTCTTTATACTTAAGTTTTTAAAGGTCCTTGTGCTAGGCACTGTTAGAAAACACAACAATAAAGGATGTCTTAAGTTTCAGGTCTGAAAAGGCTGTAGTACTGGCTGGAATCATAGGTTCATATTCCAACAGGGCCCCATGAGGTCTTCAGCATTTTGAGGTACCTAAATTGAGTATTAAGTAGTTAATATATGATGAAGTTTTGAAAAAGACTCTGACAACAAGGCCCTGTCTGTTCCTTTCCCTACACTATTTGCAGTCTGCTATGTGCCAGTTGTAGGACACTCTCCATCCCAAAAGTAGCTGCATCTCAGAGGTGCTTGTAAAACAGAACCTGTACAGGAGACACCTCCTCTCACTCCCTTAAGCAAACTGCTGTGTGTCTCTGCCTCAACGTGTTCCCAGCAGCCATACTAAATACAATTCTGTCCCAATGCCACCACTTCTACTACAAAACCTCCTCTTTTAAACAATCCGTTGTTGTACACTGGGTGCATTAGACATGTTATTAGACTGTAGGATTGTCTCCGCCCCATAAAAGAAGAATTGGAAGGGTTAAAACTCACCAGAGTAAGTAAAATTAAAGTGACGTATTTTTAAAGCAGCTACTGACTTCTAACTATGGCATCCTCATGGTACCAGACCCTTAGCCCTGGGGATCGGGCCACGCCTCACTAGGGCGTCGCTGTCTCCCTCGGTTCGGCTGCAGGACTCGCACACTTCCACCCCGGGCCGCCCCTGTTTTCATGCGGCCGGGCTGGGGCCGTGCGGAGGCTAGTAGCCGGGGTGCTACGCTGCAGGAGTCCAGGTGGGGATGATGCCAAGGCCCGCGGCCCCGGGCCGGCGGTGGCTGTAGCCTGGCGCGGTGCTGAGCACTCTGGCGGGGAGGAGGCGGAGCCCCGGCAGCTCCCCCCCTCGGCCAGGCTCTGCCGCGGAGCAGCGAGGCCGCGCCTGCCATAGCGGGCGCTCGATGGCTCCAGACCCGATTGCACGGCCCTGAGCCGCGCCTCCCTCCCGCCTCCCTGCAGCCCGGGGCGGCTGCGGCAGCTCGGCCCGTGGGTTAGCGTCGCCTCCGGTGCTGGAGGAAGCCGGCTGGAGCAGCGGCTTTTCCCGGCAGCACGGCGGCACCTCGCCCTGCGGATCCGGAACGGGAGACTCGCTGGCTAGCTCCGTGCGGGCCAGGTAACCCGAGCCGGGGAGCTCTGCCAGCCCCTCCCCCCCAGGCTGGGGCATGGGGGGCTGAAGGGGGCAGGAGCTCTGCCAGCCCCCACGCCCCACAGGCTGGGGTATGGGGGGGATGAAGGGGGCAGGAGCTCTGCCAGCCCCCATCCCCACAGCCTGGGGTATGGGGGGGGGCGGAAGGGAGCAGGAGCATTTTCAGCCCTTCCCACCCAAGGCTGAGGTATGGGGGGGATTGAAGGGGGCAGGAGTTGTGCTTGCCCCTGCCCATTTGGTATGGGTGGCTGAAGGGGGCAGGAACTCCCCCCCCCCCATGTGGGGATGGAGTTGAAGAGGGCAGGACCTGTTGTGAGATGCAGCTGGTGGCTCTTGGTCAGGAGGGATGCGGTAATGCTAAAAAAGTGTGTTGAACTCCTGCCAGGTTTCCTTGGCCCAGAAAGGTAGAAGGATGTCTGGACTTCAAAGAGTGATCAGATCCTGTCAGGAACTTCTATAAAGGTGAGGGCAATGAAGAGGGTCCAGGAGCTTTTTCTAGACTTTTTACCTACTCTTTCTTTCCAAGCTCAGGGGGAGATAAATGGAGGAGGTGAGGTCATGCTCGACCTCCACACCCATGTCAGAGAAAGGGACAAGAATGGCAGAACTGGCTTATGTATTTCTTTGGGGAAAGTGTCTGTCTTGCTGGGATTGGGAACTTATGTGCCCAGAGCCTTGCTGCTCCACACAGAAGAACCTAGGCAGTCTGATGGTTTGTCACGTCAATAACCATATTTATTGATCAACAGCAAAAAGCAGAGAGAAATAAACCTAACTCCTCTTCCCCTTGTAGTTGCTGCTGATAAGACTGCTTAGACTGACTTGACAGGGTCATCTCTGTATGTGTGTAATTCTAACCACAGAGCAGAAAGAAAATGAAATACAGCTCATTCTTCACTGGATAGTTTCCTAGGGTTTCCGAGCTTTTTCTGGATTAGTTTCACTAAAGGGAGGAAAATAGAAATGTCATTTCACGAGAGAGACCGTGCCACTTTATTTTCTATTCTTACTTTCACGTGTACTGAATCCCAAAATGCTTTGTGTGGGTAAGTAATACAGAGGGCTAGAGAAAGAAAGAGGTATTGGTAAAAAAGAATAGGTCTTTAACTGAAATTGAAATGGAATGTAGAGTAGATGAGGTTGATGCCCTGTTTTGTTATAGGTAGGCTGTTAAAGATAACAGACGCTGCAGAAGACAAACAACCCCATGCTGTGAGTATGCTAGGGTTTGGAAGTGTTTATTTTGTCTTGTGAAAAATATGCCACTGGGGGTAGCAGCATTGGAAATGCTAGTATAGATAAGTCTCAGAGGGGTAGCCGTGTTAGTCTGAATCTGTAAAAAGCAACAGAGGGTCGGTCCTGTGGCACCTTTAAGACTAACAGAAATAGGGGTCTTACCCACGAAAGCTTATGCTCCCAATACTTCTGTTAGTCTTAAAGGTGCCACAGGACCCTCTGTTGCTTAGTATAGACAAGGCTCCTGCAGCTGTTGGCATTCTGAAAACCTCGTCCAGTCTTGCCCAGGGCAGATCTAAGTGATGCCAGAGTTTTGTCTATACAAGGGCTCCTAATATTTCTTCAGTTTGTGGAGCTCCACCTGTGTGGTGATAGTATGAATTTTGGAGAAGAGGGGAAAATCCTAAAACCCTAGTGTAGTCAAGGCTACAGTGATGAGATTGGTTTGGGTGGTGGGGGGACAGGTAATAGAGTTGTGATGTGTAGGAAGGGGTTAGAAAGTGTCAAATTGTAGATTTAAGGGTACTTGCTTTCTTTTTGATGTTTCTATAATATAAAGGTGTTTTGTTTTTAAATGTTTCTTTAAATTTGGTTGGATTTTATTTTTAATGAGGGTTAAAATGCTTTTGGTTATTTAGATCTTTTAAGTTGTAAATGCTGAACCTGTGGCCAAAATTGCCTTGCCGTTTTCATAAAGATAGATATAAACAATCAGGAGATATTTATCTTTCTTTTGTTATATGTCATGTTTAAGTATTTTATAATGAGTTGTATTTAATTACTTCAGAAATAAGTTGTGTAGAAATGCTGAAGCCAGATTGTTCCAGTTTTTAATTTATTAATTGACAGTTAAATCTCAAAGAAAAGAAAGAGAACTGTGTTAATTCATTTCTACAGTGTTAAGTCTAGAGATATTTTGTATACTTGTGTTTGAATCCTAAATTAAATATTTGCTTTAGGTCCAATAAAATATTTGGATAATTGGCTAGTTTATGTGGCCATTGTGCCAACATTTGAAATCTGTGTACAGCAACATCTGCTTTGAGCTGTTTTAGAATCTTCTTTATGAAGCAGTTATTTTCAGTTTCTAGAGAATCAAGTGACACGTAGTACTGACTAGGGTCCTGATTTTGCATTGTGATGTGATAGAACAGGCCCCTGCAGAGTCCCATTGACCGCATCTGTGAGGAGTCCCATTGCTGGACAGTATATCATGTTTCTCAACCTTTTTGATACCAGAGACCAGCTTGCTGCCTTCCTAAACTGTGTCAGGGAAATCTCTGGGACCGTGGCTGGTCCACAGACCAGTTGTTGAGAAACAATCATATCCCAATACAGTTGGAGCCTAGAATATTGCACCTTTAACTTAGAGGTGTGATGTCCTGAATGATTTTGGTAGAAGTAAATATAGTATTTGAGAATCTTAGGTCCTGATCCTGCAAACAGTTCCATGTGTGTTTCACTTCATGCATGTGACCATAGTACTACTCATGCATGAAATCAAGTATGTGTGTAAGTATTTGCAAAAGCAGAGCCTTTTTGAAGACTTATGCGGTATCTACTCAGCAACACAAAGCATAAAAAAAATAATTTTTTCAGTATATGATGCCTCTGATATGTTTAAAAATGTTCAGAATCCATATAGGTGACTTTTTCTTTAAAATTAATTTCATACTGTTGTTTTGATTTTTCTCCTGATGCTGAAATATTCCAAATATTAACACTTAATAAACATTTAATCTAGTTTCTTATATTTGTTTGTTTGCCTGGAAATTCACCCATTTAGCCATAGAATGAGAGAGCAATAATGAATCACAAAGCTCTGAAAACGGACCATATTTGGACAGGCCAATGCATATCTAGCCATAGCAGCAGCAGTCTGTAATTACGTTTTGTGGTTCTGTGCAGTGAGAATTTTAAGGTTTTGTCTACAGAGAAAAGGCACAGCATTACTGGTTAGAAATGCTGATGACATTGACTCCTCCCACATGATATTAAGGAAAGAGAAGTCATTGGGATAAAAACTAAATATTTAGAGTTTTCCTGGCAGTCATTCTTTAGTTAGTTTTGCTTTACTTTATTGCTGGTGTTTAATCAAATCTTTTTTTTTTTTTTTTTGAATGCTTTTTGTGTACATAGGTGGGTAATTGTTGTCATACCATTTTGAGCAATCTTAGCAATGTTTTGACTTTGTTTAGACTCATCAAAAATTTGTATAGCATGGGGATATGTCTGCTTAAATGCAGTGTTGTCCATGTTTAAATTTCAAATTGTTTTAGCAGCTAGGATGTTGTATTTGTCATTTAAATCAGCAATATCTACTTCTTACTACTACTTATTGATGTGTTAGAATTCTATCCTTTGTTAAATATTTAAACTGGTTGAATCCTATTTATATTATATTATGTCACAATCTTGGTTACCCAAGGATGCAGTCCTGCATTCCTTGTGCAATCTAATCCCCCTTTGAAGTCTGCAGGAGTTCGGTATGTGCAGAGAGGGCATGATTGGATTCTGAATCTGTTTTGGTCTGGAAGATAATGTTTGAGACTAAAATTAGGATAGATGCTTTAGTGCATTTAGTTAAAAATTTTGGGACAGCATCTGCTATCAGTTAACAGTCATGCAACCTCAATGAAATTGTCCAGTTTGTTAGCACATATTTTGACCCATAAGATGAGTATAAACACACTCCATCCAATTTTTATTTTAATGAAAAAGCTCGAGAAGTCACATATAAGCCATGTTTCTGTTTTGAGGACATAGAAACCGTGTTTCTGTTTTGGAGACTTTATAGATAGGTATGTTTAAGTGCTTAAATTAGGTTTGAACATTGATTGTCTTGTCATTCAGTTGGCTAAGAAGTAACGATCATCCTATTAAACTTTTACAACAACCCTGCAGGAATAAAATTGATGAGAATTGTTAATGACCACAGACTAAACACCTGAGGTCGGAAGACCTAATATATTGGTTACATTTCTTAGATTAATGTTAGAGAACCTAAAGCTTTAAGAAGAAAAATGTTACTGCAAACTAGTTAAAATATTGCTACTTGCACTGATGAACAGATACTTGCTATTAGATAATTTGAGTGGCGTTTTGATTTTGGAGGGTTGTTGAGGGTTGGTTGTGTTTTGGTAGCCTGGCTAGGTTGATTTTGATTGTCTAGCTTACAGAGTATATGATTAGTTTCAGGTTAGCATCCATTTTTCGTTAGGGCTGGAATGTAGGGTAGGTGTGTGGGGGAGATTCCATCAGTTTATTGATTGAATATTTATTTTTATACCAAATTTATTGCATAAATGTTTCAGAACTTAATGTTCAATATTATTTGTCTGAAAATAATGTGTAGGGTAATATTTATTATGAGTAAGTAACTGCAGCTCTTACACTTTGCTTTGAATTTTCACTACTAAGGCGAGGCAGTTGATAATAATTTACTAGATCTTTATTTGAATCTAGTGTCTAGGCACCCAAATCTTACTTGAATAGGAAGAGTCATTACTGTCAGCATCGCAGAGAAAGGCAGCAATGAGTGATATAAAATGTTTTTTTTATTCATAAATAGAAATCTGCAGGTCTGAAAGGAAATTTGTAAATACTGTAAAATAATCACTGTCTACTAGTTCCCATTATTAATCAGTGATCACTCTTGGAATAGTGGGCCATGATTAAAATCTCAATATTTGAGTATGGGAGATTGGTAGGGATAGTTTTTATTTTTTCTGCTCAAAACAAATGAAACACATCTGTGAAAAAAATCATAAAATTTCCATTGTTGCTTAGTAATTGAAAATTGCAGTTCATTAATGTCAGCTATCCTTGTTACACAGTCACATCTGGAGGAAGACAATAATCAGTGGTAGATCTGGAGTGTTTTTTTTCAGCATGGGTGTGTTTTTAAAGCACAAGTGGGTTTGCCACCACAGATGGAAGGCCAAAGCTGAGACTCATTATCTGTCCTGTCTTGAATTTTACTTTATGTGTGGCTTAGTCAAACCCTGGAATGAATAATATTCTGATGTTCTTGTTTAGGAGTCAGTTGCTAAAGGTAACTTCCCCAAATGTCTCTGACCCCAGTTTACCAGTTCTTTTTTCTTTTTATATAACAAGTTATGTATTTCACTTTACTGATGTCAGGTTTTGGAAACTGAATTATTGTTGATTTTGTGTGTGTGTGTGTGTGTTTTGATGCTGTAAACTCTGCACATTGAAATTATTGTGGAATTTATAAATCTGGTGCCCATTCACTAGGAACTTTTCTTCTGGGAATATATTCTGACTCAGCCTTGCAAAATTCTACTTGCCATGTTGACAAGAAAAATATCTTTCCATTAATATCTTTGCTATGGTAATGAATGGTGGGTGGGTATATTTTCTGCCTTGATTAGTAAATCTTCATGATTCTGCAAGGATGTTACAACTATAAAATGAACTTGACAGCTCGTGGTAGAAAGAGCGTATTTAGAATGACACTGTGATCTAAAGCTGTTTGGAAGATATATTTTGTGAGTTTTTGTTTTGTTTTTTTCCAGCAACATTTTCTGATTGGATCTCCTGCTGACTTGAGTTATTATTTATTTATTTTTTAACTAACTACTAAAGATTCTTGTTTAGGATACCACAACTTTCAAATAGCGTATCCTGAAATAAATATCCTGAAAAGTGATGTTTTTAAAAATGGTCTTTAAAATAACTTAAGGAACCCATTGACTTGAGGAGTTGAAGGGCTGTCTGCATGGATCCAGTTGCAAGCCCAGGCCCTAAGTTGGTAAATGTAGATGGTTATTTAGGAGCAAATACAAGAGGACAGTAGACCTAACTAGTTTTGGGGACTCAGTTATTGTGTCTTTATTTACAGAATAACCAGCTTTTTTCCTTTGGCCTGCATGTGCCTTTTTTGTTGGAAGAATAAATATGCTTTCAAAGTGAATTGCGTAATATGCAGCTTGTTTCATTTAATGAAGATTTTATTTTTCTTTTCTCAGTGGGCTTTTCCAGAATTTTTAAATTACAGGTTGAGAAAAATCACAACCTTGATATTCCCCCAACCTTAAGGAAAATTATACCTGTGTCATATATGGAAACACACTTGTATCCTTATATTGTACACTCTATGGGGTTGAGGTGTTTCTTCCTACATTTGGAAAGTGGCTAGCACTTTTGAGCATGACTACACTAAAAATAATTAATAATATTAGGATCCACCTCTTCCTTACACCATATGTTGACATCCGACAGTGGACTGTCATTGCTCCATCCATGATTTTTGTATCCATGCTCCTTTCTGACTCTAGCACCAACATGTTGCAGTAGACATTACATTTCCTCACTATTCTCCTTGATTGGAAAGCTGTAGGTCGGTACCCTCTTCTGATTTCTTTTTCATGTTAGTGGAGTTGCCAGAGGCTGTAAAGGTTCAGAATAAGTGGGTGGATTGTAGCGGGCACACTAGAGGTGTCTGTAGGAAGGGTGTCGTAGATACACTAAGGTGATGGGAACCTGCTGTATTCAGCCAAAAATAAAGTCTTGTAAGGCTTGCAGGATGTATTGTGTCGGAAGTTTTGATTACGAAAGGAATACATTGGTGACTGAAAAATGTGAAAAGTCTCCCACCCTATTGGCTTTAAAACAGCATTCATTCCAGTATTAGAATTATCCTTGGGAGAGCAGGAGTCTGGAAAGATCCACTCATCCTGATCTTTTGTGTCAGAGTCCACGATATTGTTCACAGATGCTTCAGAAATCCCTGAGTCATCTTTGTTAGTTACCCTCTTTGTTGATTCATACTTCAGTTCCTCTTTCCATTTATCATTAGCACATTAAACCAGTTTGAAGATTTTGAAACAATCATGAATTTGTAATAGTTTTTATATGTAGATGCATATTTCTTGTGTATAGGTTTATTTTTGAAAGCCTCATGAAGAAATCAAAGAGTGTATCTTTCTAGAATCATAGCCAGGATATTACTTTAGCTGTGGTTCTCTCCCCTCTCCCCCCCCCCCCCCCCCAACACCTTTTTATTTATTTATTTATTTATTTATTGTTTAAAAACAATTTAAAAGTTGAATATAACATAAACAGAGAAAAAATATTGTCATAAACTACTGTAGTGAAATTTATTAAATTTTAGGTGGAATACAAAGAAATAGTACATAGACGATTTGAATGTTTTGTGCAGGAGCTGTTCAGTATTGTGATTTTTGGTAGGTGCCCTGAGATGGAAACCAGAAGTAATAGTCAGAACTTCTGAAGTTAGGTTTTTGTCTTTGTGTTCCATAGGTAGGGCAGTATTTCTTGATCTTCATGTGCACTGGGTTTCATATTTTATTGCTGAGTAGTAGGGTTCTTGATATCCTTCATCCAAGCTGACTCGAAGGGGGAGAGAGACTGGATTTCCATTGCAGAGTAATGCTGCATTTGATAAGAAGTCCCAAATAGAAGAATCTCCTTTTTTATTCCTTTGAAGAGATTATTTTTTCAAAATAGATTTTATTAATATATTGTTTAATATATGAAAATAAGCTACCCTTTAGCTTAATTTTTTATTTTTTTATTTTTACAACTTTTTTATACGTGGGGTTCTTCTTTGACCATTTTGGGATGCCAGATTTTGCAAAGCAAAGGATGCTAGAAATTTGAATTTGAGATCCTTTTGGTTAGCAAAAAACTGCAGCTTGTAATCATCTTTTAAGATGACTTGGAATTGACAGTGGTAGATGATTTAGAAAAGCTTAGCTGGAAACATGCATTGGATGAGCATTAAGGAGATTGTGCAAAGACTGTGTGTAGTATTTCCACACTGTAACAAAGAAGAAACTTTGCCCAAATATGGAATGAAAAGTTTAATCCTCTAGCTCATGTAGGTTAGAGAAAAATGTAACGTGGATAAAATTAACTAGTATGAATACTCTACTTACAGAGTGAGAATGCTAGCAAGCTGTGAAAGTGCATGTAAATAAGCAATTTATATATATAATTAACCACTTAAATATTTCTTTTGGCTGTCAATTTCTAGTATAGTGCATTGTCAATGTGCCCGGTATTTCAGGTATATTTCAAATGATAGTTCATTATAATAAATGATATATGACTAATTTCCTTCGGGAGTAAGAGGTGTGCAGAATGTGTTGAGGATAATAAACATAACCTGCCACTGTTCATATGACAAGCTGAGCACTAAATTATTTAGCACTGCTTTGTGCTACCGATTTGCTACTTGATATATCATTTTACAATACAGTATTGCTGCTGCATAGAAAAAAAATACATGTTCAGCAGTCTTAATGACCTCTGGAAAGGATAATTTGTTTTGGAGTTTAAGATATGACACTGGCTCAAAGAATATTTTTGTTTGTGATAGATACAAAATTCCTTACTAAATCATATATTTTTGCTTATAAAACCTATGTGACATTCCTGTAGGATAACAAGTATATATTTAGAATTGGTTTTTATTAAATTTGGTTTTAATTATGTTTGCGTAGGGGGTGTTAGAGCCAAAATATAGTTTTGAAGAACTGGTGCAGCAAAGAATCTGGATGCAATTTGTATTGAATTTATTTCTTATTAATTAACTCGTAAAAATAAATTGTCATATTAATTAACAGGAATTAAAAAAAACACATCTCAGACGTTTCTTTAAGAATAAAATTAAGTCCCTATATATTGTGGATAGATATATTAACAGAGTAATGCACTAGGCCTGTATGTGAAATGGGGTTTATATCCATACAGGGCATAAATTAACATGACTTTTAATCTGTTTTTATTCCATGATTTTTAGTGCCTGATCAGTGAACTTTACTATAGATTACAAAATTTGTTACCATTGGGCATGAATGACCATCATTTTTTCAGTAGATGCTCAACAAGGTACTGGAATTTCAAAATATAGTTGTAGGTGAACTGATAGCTTTGTGAGCAAGCTTACCTGGCATATTTTGTACTATATCTAGCTTTAATCATCATGTTATATTAGTACTATCAGTCTCTCACTTCCGTGAGCATAAATATCACCAAGTGCAGCCAAATAAAATATTTAATAATGTGTGTATCCATGTGCATTGGTTACTCTTTTACTCTGAAAATTAGTGTTGATATCAGTAAGCTAAGATTGAAATGTGGTATGATTTCTCTTTTTTAGGAGTTCAGTCTTCTGATTCAGTCACTCGAGATTGATGAGGAGAACCCTGATTAGCTACAGCTCTGCGTGTCTTAATCTGTAGTCGTTGAGGAGAGAGATTTCAAGGAATGGAGTTGGCTCACAGTTTACTGCTTAATGAAGAGGCATATAACCATCTTGGTGAATTTCAGAAGGCAGAGTTCATTTTTGAATGGTTGAGATTTTTGGAAAAACTTTTACCAGTGACTAGCAGGGTAAGTATAATATAATTGGAAAGAAATAACATTCCTTAGAGAGAACTATTTTTCTCCATATTCCTTACTCCTTATACTAGGTGTTTTATAGCTAGGGTTAATTTTAAAGATATACTTGGATGATGATAATATTTTAGATCTTCTACATAATGTTCTTACTGAATTTCAAGCAAACACAATTTTTTAAAAAATTGCTGAGAATTTATGTCCTCTTCTAGTAAAACAACTCTTTGAATCTGGTGAAAAAAATATTTCACAAGATTTCATATTTTACAGGTTTGCTGAATAATTTTTTAGACAGCCTTATAGGTTTAAATGAACAGCCTTTTTGTATTCTTTGTATTTCTGTATATCTGTAGTGGTTTTTTTTAATCAAAACAGTGTGAGAGCTGCTGCTTTTCTGTTTTATCTCCTGTACATACACAGAAAAACAGTTGAGTTAAAAGTCTGTTTAGTGGCCATGTGATAGAATAAACACTACTATTGCTACTGTTTAGGCAGTAGATCAATGGTGGTAATCCTTGAGCTAGAGAGCCTCTTCATCAATAAAAGTAGTTGAAGAAATAACCACAATGTGGTGATATGATTGTTGCTTCATGTCCTTGCATCAGAATGTCAGCACATCATAGCATAATTATTTTGTGGCTCTCTGTAGCTCCATCTAACACATTTCCTCTGTGGTTCCCCTTTTCTTATTGAATGATAGAAGAGTTGGGGAGGGATCCTGCCAACTCTGGCTACTTGGCTCAGTATTGTCTTGTGTGTTTTAGCTGAGATGGGAATGCCCATATAATATATACTTTGTTTGCTCTGTCTAAGATTAGGCTAAGCACAAAGATCTCTGACAGAAACATAGGATACCTGAGAACTTCGTGCTGGGTCCCAAATGCGGCATGTAGCTCCAAAGCCAAAGGGTATATACATCGCTGATCTAGCTTACTAGTAAATTGATCTAGTTAGTAGTCACTTAGGAACTGGGGTAACTATGCTGGAAAATTGTAAAGTGTTTTGACAGTTGCCAATTACAAATTCTCACTCTTTTTTAAAGAGAAAATATACAAACTGAGATTTCCTTTAACCTCAACACTGTAGTCTAATAGAAGAGAATATTTTCATTAAATTCTGATATTTTTAATTTCTCTTCTAATGTTTTTTTCCCAGTGTACATTTTCAATAGTTGTTTTTCTGCAAAGGTGCACTGTTTGTGTGTTCTCTTATGAATTAGCTTATCTTTTTAAAGAGAAATTGAATGAGACACAACCAATCAGAAGAAATTACAGTTTTGTGTCAGAAGAATACAGCTGCTCTGATGCTGTTGAAAATATTCCTGTGAATAATACTAGAGAAGAGTGTAGATGTAAGAATCTATAACTGGCTCACATATTTCAGACTGTCTTCCATTCAGTGGAAAAGCCCAGGAAAAAAATTGACTTTATACATTGAGAATGTCAAACTAGCTGAAACAAAGCAATCTGGGGAGAAGGTAAAGATAATCATGGTTTAATTTAATTGGTTACTAACTTTATTTCCAGGCTGACGTAAGGGAAAAGCAGAAGAAACTGGCTGAACAACTAATATCTTTGTTAAATAGTTCACCAGGCCCTCCTACCCGAAGGCTCATAGCCAAGAACCTAGCTATACTTTATAGTATTGGAGACACTTTCTCTGTTTACCAGACAGTTGACAAATGCAATGAACTAATTCGGAGCAAAGATGATTCACCAAGTTATCTACCCACAAAACTGTAAGTAAAAAACCCCTCCAAAACTAGTAATAAGAATAACTGTCTTTTTATATCACATCTTGCTAACCTTCAAAGACTTCTGAGCATTAAAAATAAAGACTAAACATGAACATTGAAAGCTAATTCAAATTACACTCCTGCATATCAGAAGCATAGCAATTTTATTTTTGATGTTTCATATGCTGCCTTTAGTATGGAATGGTGAATGACTTAGTTATTTTATAACTTTTGATGTGCCACTTCAGTGTGATTTCTATCTTTTGCAATTTTTGGATAAAAATCTCAGCTCTACCTTCTACATACAGCAGATGAATATTTCACCATAGAAATAGACCATGAAGGCACAGTCAACTTGAAATATCTTCCTTTTTTTTCCTTTTTTCAGAAGAAGCTTCTTGCTGTTCTCATAAACATGATTTCAGAATATTTAGGTTAGGCAAATAGAGAGAGCATTGTTAGGAACCTCAGAGGTAACAAACGAAGCTAGGCAATTGGACAACCTAACAGCCGATAACCTTGTGCTTGTCTACATTGAATCTTAATAGGTGTAACAAGGAACAAGAGTTCTAAGTTAACTGTAGCCACTTAGGGTATGTCTACATAGCAACTAAACACCTATGAATAGCCTGTGCCAGCTGACTTGGGCCGCAGGGCTGTTTCATTGCTGTGTAGACTTCCAGGCTTCTGCTGGAGCTGGAGCTCTGGGACCCTCCTACCTCTCAGGGTCATAGAGCCTGGACTCTGGCCCAAGCCCAGAAGTCTACACAGCAATAAAACCGCCTCTCAGCCTGAGCCCCGCGAGCCCAAGATGATTGGCACATGCCAGCCACAGATACCTTATTGCTGTGTAGACATACCCTTAAAGAAAACATCCTGGGGCATATCTATGTGGGGACGCTCAGGAAAGTTAATCTGAATTAACTGACGGTGTGAATTTAAAATGTATTAACCCCTCTGAGGATACTCTACTACTGTAGAATCTACTTAATTGAGATGACCTGTTGTGCAACCTTACTAGTTATATGATTAAGTCCTCTGTAGAACTTTTAAGCTCCACAGGGTCCATAGTCATCAGGCCATAGGTATATTCCACATATATTGTGGCTACTCCTGAGCTAACCTATGTAACAAGGACCGATGCCTTTGAGCTTCTGACCTTAGAAACACCTTTCCTTAAAAGCTCTATAGTGGTTTTTTTGGACAATCCAGGGGTGTTCATTGAGAGAGACTGCATCTTGTATCTTAATGAAATGGTATGGTAGTCTCCAGTTAGCATCTCTCTTTATCATTAGCAGTTCGTGGTAATATGTTAATTCACTATGAACCCCATTACATAGGTGTTTCATTTAAGACAAAAATAATATATTCATCTTAAAATGCATTTCATTGTTTTGTTTAAGTATACACAGTTGACTGATTTGGAATGTGACAGTTTTAGATTAGCATTTTCAAAGGGGCCTAAGGAGTTGGGTGCCCAGTTCCACTTGAATTTTCAATGGGATCTGAGTGCCTAACTGCCTTAGACTCCATTGAAAATTCCCACTTTATTTAGTAATGGCTGTATGTGGAGGTGTGTGGTGTGTTTGTTTTTTTAGCACTTCACACTTACTTACAAAACAAGATGATTGGCAATGTTGTGCTGCTCAATTAATTGTCACAGATGCTTTAGGTGCTCTTTGGTTACGGCTAGAATTGTAGTGCAATTTTAAGTGTATTGAACGTGGCTTTTTAGATGACATCTCCAAGTACAAATTTTGGGGAGGAATTTGAGAGGAAAGTCTTAAAACATACTGAAATGAAGGGGAAGTTATGTTAAAGGGACAAAGAACAGCACAGAATGCTTAAGAAAATACCTATTAAGCATTCTAAATATTATAGATTATATACTGTAAATGTACATTTTTATTTGGAGGGTTACAGCTTTTTATTATTGCTTGCAGTGTAACAGTTTAAGAAAGATTTTCACAATAAGGTTGTCATGAGAAGTTGGTACTGTCTGGACTTAAGAGTATCAAATATAGAAAAGAAATGCCTGCAATTAGGGGATGGAAGCAGCTCTACCCTGGAGGCAGGCAAAGGAACTTCATATATTCTTTACTCATGACTCTTCTGGGTTGTTGCATTTGTGCACAAGAGGAGCTAGTATTTTTATTGAATATATTCCATTGAAAAATTCTGCTAATAGCAGTGAATTAGTAGGCAACACATTGCTAGAAACTTTTGATTCCTAGGGGCCTATTCACATAACTTGTATTTATGTGAGTGATAGGCTAGTAAAATTACTTGTGTGAGTAAAGATTGCAAATGGGGCCATTATATTAAGACTTAATTCTTAGTGAAATTTTTGTTAACTTCCTCCCTACAATTAAAATTTGAAGGGTATAGATTTAGTCTTAATTGACGATAGACTAATTAGAATAGGTTCTTGCATCCATCAAACAAGCATTCATACAGGATGACATTACCACTGTACTTTTTATGCCCAGCCAAATCATGGACAAAATTTAAATCTAATCTGTCAGTCTGTAAATTGCTCTAATAAGTTAATCAAGCAATAATGAAGTGGCCTTTGAAGAAACAAAGATGAGAAATGGGAATTTTTCTTACTGTATTTTTGTCATTAGGGAATGGCTGTTAATCTTAGTTTAAATGAGTTATTCTGAGAATGTTTTAACTCCCATATCGCTGAACTTTGTGTTTCCCAATTTAATGGAAGTATAATATTAGTTGAATGGATTTTTGGAGAATGTGCAATATTAGTACATATTCAGTAGGGCTGGTTGAATAGCAAGACAAATGTGTAAAATATACTGTTTGATTAATTTTGCTGATATTCATCAAAATTATTTGACTAATTAATTATAAATCAGTCAATACCCCAAAAAAGTTTTAATTAAGAAATCATTGTAAGGAAAAACCCACTACTTATATTTTTTTAATACTGTATATGAATATTCAGTGCTTAACAATTTTTGCTTTTGCTAACTGGAGTGCTTGAAAGAAGACAGTATATCAAGTCCGCTTATTACTTATTTCACCCTGAAATAAACTAATTTTGGAGTGTGTGTGTGTGTGTGTGTGTGTGTGTGTGTGTTTTGTTTTTTTTTTGTTTTAGAAGGGGTAGTGTGTTCATATTTTCATTTGTTTCTTTCTGTTCCCTCATCAAATACTGGAGTAGTTTAGTACTTTGAATTCTGGTACTAAAGTATTTAATACCTTTGGTGCAAGTGTGTACCACACTTTTCAAAGACTCATTTTTTTTCTCTGATATATTGCAGTAATTCATATGTATTACAGGACATTTCTGGGAAGTTGTAACACCCAATTTTTAGACTTGAATTTAAAAAAAAATTGAAATAGATCAGCTGATTACTTCAATCCTTCAGTCTCTCCTCTGTTGTTGCATTCATCTTAACAAGTTTGGATCTGCTTTGTTTTAGTGCTGCAGTGGTATGCTTGGGATATTTGTACAAAAAACTGGGGAGAATCTTGGGAAACAGCTTTACTGATACTGTAGGAAATGTGCTTAAAGCAATGAAGAATGCAGAGGTAAGGAACCACAAGTTTAAAAGATGTTTGCAGGTAAAATTAATAGATTGTGTTCACTCTTAGTAGTGTGAAGAACAATGAATGGGACAAGGTGACTGGTATAAATAAATCATGAAGTTGCTGTAGATCATAATGCCATATAGAAGCACCATCTGCAAATCCAAAAGAATTGTTAAAGAATTTAACTGTAATATATCAATTGAGAAGGATGAATCACAATTATTGACAGTCCCCTTCATGAATGATCTTGATAAAATACAGTTTTGTATCAATCGTAAAACAGCTACTCAATTACACTTTTTATTCAAAGTTCACTTTATAAAACTATCTTGAATTTTAATATGTATGTTAATCCTTTCCAATAGAACTTAGAAGAATAGTTCTTTTCTTTTGGTTACAAAGGTGTAGAACAAATTACCTGGTTTAATTCACCTTAACATGAATAGAGCTCTAAAAATAAAAGTACCAATATATTGCAAACGTTTAAATAATCTGTATTTTCTTTTTTAGGGTTGTTAGTGTTATAAAATAATATTTACATTTTCTTCTTTTTGTTTTATCAGTCTCAAGGTCGTTATGAGATCATGCTTGGTTTGCAAAATATACTGAATGGCTTAGGAGCTGCTGCTACCCCATGTCACAGAGATATTTACAAAGCTGCTCGATCATGCTTAACAGATCGCTCTATGGCAGTTCGCTGTGCTGCTGCTAAGGTAAAGTGGCCCATTAACTAACTGTTTTTAGTAATTAATCTTCCTAAATATATCTGTTTAAATAAATGATAAAGAAAAATTAATTTTGCTGCCTAAAAACACAGAAAAGGTTTGCTTATAATGTGCATAATTTTTAATTGGTAAAATGTAAATCTATTCTAAAATTGTGTTTCTAGCAAACAAAAAAGTGCCCCCCTAAAAGTAACTCTGGAATTTTAGCACCTAGCAACAATATTGGCACCTAATTTTGTTTTCTATGTGTCTGAAGTTATGCCAGGTAAGGTTATTACTTCCAAATGTGATTTAAGATGTTATCATATGTCTCACACAAACTGTTACACCCAGAACAATGAGTAAGTTTAGATTACTTGCATTATCTGCTCAGACATTGTCCTGGCAGTAAATATTCAGATCTCTTTGATGTCAAGGACTGTACATATTTTTATGAAATCCTCTTATCTTCTATGTATTATCTTGCAAGCTAAAATTTGTATCAAATGCCTAAATGCTTTTACACAATATCAGAATATTTATGGTGAATATATTTTTCTCTCCCCCCCCCCCCATCCCTTTTTGTCTAGTGTCTTCTTGAACTTCAGAAGGAGGCAGTTTTTATGTGGAGCACAGATCTGGATAGCGTTGCAACCCTATGTTTTAAATCATTTGATGGTTCCAATTATGATGTGCGGATAGCAGTTTCAAAGCTTTTAGGCACAGTGTTGGCTAGAGCTGTGACATGTAAACAGGCAACAGGTAAAGCATATGTTTTGTTTTTCAGTAAGAATTTAGCAAACCTATCTTAGTTCTAAAAGTCATATATAATCCATAAATGAAGGCTTAGATCAAAATGCAAACACCAGATACTTTGTTTAAACAAACTATTCATACCACTCTTTTTTGCTGAGTTTTACAGCATTTTATAATGGTGATGTAGCCCTGTGTTTTCAGTTGGATCATCTACCTTTGTGCTAAAAAAACCCATATTTGGGGGAAAATTTACTTGGAAATACTACTGTATATACTCGTTCATAAGCCGAATATTTTTGGTAAAAAAGTGACGCATCAAAGAGCGGGGGTTGGCTTATAAACAGGTCTACACCAAATTTTGGTGATTTTAAACTCTATGGAATATCTAATACATTGTTTTGTTTACCTGGAGCATCTGCAGGCATGGAGCCCCTCAGCTCCCTGTGACCGCGGTTCACCGTTCCCAGCCAATGGGAGCTGCGGGAAGTGGCACGCCATTAGCTGGGAATGTCAAACTGCAGACACTGGGAGCTGAGGAGCTCCGTGCCTGCAGACGCTCCAAGTAAACAAAACCTCCTGACCCACCAGCGGCTTACCCTGATGGACCGGCAGCCAAAGTTTGCCAACCCCTGAAATATAGGGTCGGCTTATGAAAGGGTCATATGGTTTTTGCTATTTTTACCTAACCATCTTGGGGGATCGGCTTATAAATAAACGGGCTAATGAATGAGTAAATACGGTATTTAGTTCCATAAGCATATCTACTCCTCAGAGTGTGAAGGGATTTTCAGCTAAGTGAAGGTGGAATGTGGCTTTGTAAGGGCTCAAAGCCCCAGGATCTGTGGGGAAGTCTGGTTATATAACCCTAAAGATTTTGAGGACATCAACTCAGAGTGCCTGTCCTTCAAACTCATTAGCTGCACTGACAGTGACAAGTGGCAACAACTGCATGTTCAACCTTTTTTGCTTCTTGAATGGTAGAAGTTCTAGAGAGTTACTGCTCCTCTGTGTAGGGTTTAACATGGGATTGATTTTTTTTCATTGGTTTGCCAGGGCACAACATTGCCTAGAATGGCTTGTTACTGTATCTTTTCCTTTTCAGCTAGCCATGCCACCTGAAATCAAACATAGTCCCAACTGTGTAGTGGACGGAGTCTTAGTCACACAGAACTCCCAGCTGTGTTCATGTGGAGAACCTCTTGCCCTCTGAGGAAGGACACAGATGTCTTCCCTCTTTCTCCTCCTCCTCCCCCCAGTCCTTCAGTTTTATCAGTCAGATATGGCAGTGCAGCTGAGGAGGACTCTTATTGGGGACCATGTCCATAGTATGTAAGCTAAAGCAAGACATTATGGTTTTCATTGTTACCCAGCCCATTAAATTATGTGTAACAATAATTGAATTAAAGTTTTCCTAAAACAAAAAAACATTTTCTTGACTTTTGAGGAATTTTAAATAGAGATGATATAAATGGAACCTGAAATTTTTTAGGGAGCATGTATCTGTTTCAACTGAGTATGGTACAAGCTGATTGTTGAATTAGTTCACTTAAGAGGCAGTATCAGAGGCTTCAGTGTTTTCAATTCAGATTCCAAATGCAGGATTCTGTAATCTGATCACTGAGCCACATACAATGTTAAGTAATATTCCTATAATAAAGCATCTGCACAGTTAAAGCTTTATCAGTTTAGTCCAACAAATCCACATTTAAATCCTCAAAATCTTTCCAGATGGAAGGTCTATGGGGAAAAGGTGATAAAATTCATAGCTGGTATTAGTATACAAGCAAACTAATCATCAGTCCCATCAGTTTAAGAGGTAGTTGTAATAGATCCTCATTCAGTTCTTCATGGTGTTCTGTGTTTGCCTTTGCATCCATCATGTTGTTGTTTTTTTGATTGTTGATAATGTGTTATGTTAGAAGAATGAAATATTTAAATTTATCCTATACTCACTGAATGTAACAGGATAGAGAGCTGAATACGTGAGCCCACACTCTGACCTACACTCTTGACTTCACAAAAGGCCTTAAGTGTCATGAGTTAGGGTAGGAGAGTAGCCAGGGAAATTATGAGAGAACTTGATTTTAATTAAGACTAAATTAGAAGCTTTCAGTATTTTGGAACTGGGTGTTTTTATATATTCACTTCCCTTCTCAACAAGCTTATTTATGAATTATTTGACTGCTAAATATCATGTTAAAGAAAACAAAGTTAAAGAAAACTACCATATTTTTTTCAGTTTCAAAAAAATTAATGTCTTTTGTAATGTACTCATTCTACAGATAATGTCTATTTGCCTTATTTTCTTCTTTACCCCTTATGGACAGTGTGGTCATAACTACGTAATCTTAGCACTTTAGTGATGGGTGCCTGAGAAAGATAGGTAGATCTTTGTCAGAAATGTCAAGGTTAGTCACCTATTCCCTTCCCTGTTAGTGTTTTCATTTTTCAGTTTAATATTATCTTAAGACACTTAATGCCCTAAAATTCTTACCAAGTGTACGAGAGAGAGAAAATGAAGTTTTGTGCTCTTGGCCTTACCATCTGTTTTGTCATGAAATTAAATCCCACCGTTCATCTCTCTCTCTCTCTCTCTCTCAGGAGGCCTGCTGTTTCACTTTTAGCATTAAATTTTTCTTTTGAATGAATATGAGAATTCTAATGAAAGAAAAGTTGTAGGAGAGATGTTAGATGGCCGCTCTTGCAGCGTGGAACCGCCTAGAATCATAGAATATCAGGATTGGAAGGGACCTCAGGAGGTCATCTAGTCCAACCCCCCTGCTCAAAGCAGGACCAATCCCCCCAATATGTACTGTAAGCCTTCATAGAAACCCACCCCACTCAACCCCAGATCAGCCAACGCCTGGATTATTAACCTTGTTGCTTTGATATATGTTGCCACATGGCGGTGAGCACCAGTGGGCTAGGTGCGTCGACAGAGCAAAGGAAACAGTGATTCAGACGTATGCTTCCTAAGGCCCTGCTCTTTGAAGTCCTATCTGACTTGTGTTTTGCATGTATGCCTCAAAGTGTATCTTTAATAAAATCAGACACAGAATATGAAGGTATTTAATAATTCCCACCATCAGTAGTGATCTGTAGTGACAAATTTAAGGTAAGGTGATTTTGTTGTTTGCAGACCCTGATGCACTAAAATGTTAACATCTTGATTTGATTAATATTTAAGAACAAGTGGCTTCTACTGTGCTATTTTCAGAAAACTTGAGCAGCAAAATGTTTATCTTGAAGCAGATCTGGATTTAGGATGGCAGTACTTCCATGTATTTCTAGATCATATTCATCAAAAGGACTCTGAATCTGCAGAGCTTTGATTCTGGTTCTGTTATGAAATTTTGCTTTCAATATTTGGATTTACTAATATATTTGGGAAAGATTAATTGGTATTCATCACAATTTTTTTAAAGATGCAAAGAAGGTGAAACTTCCCTTTACAGAGGTTTTTTATTTTTTTATTTTTATTTTTATTTTTTTTATACATTTATGCTTAGCATCCGCCCGGCAAAATGTTCGCAAAATTTCTCTGGATGAAGCCATGGAACTACTAGCAACAGGCTTTCTGCGTGGGAGTTCTGGATTTCTCCGAGCCAGTGGTGATATACTGAAAGGAATCAGTTCAGTCAGCAGAGATATTAGAGTTGGAGTTACTCAGGTTTGCATTATATTATATTTTATTTTTCGAATATTGCTGTGCATATTTTTTAAAAGCTGTTAGTTTTGTTGTTTTGTGTACTTATTTACTGTTTGTGACAATAAGTATGAAATAAGATTTTAGTGTACCATAGTATGATTCATATCTTGAATTATACTGAAATTAATAGTACACAACAAAAATTACATGAATGTTGATGACTCATCTCCTAAGGGATCTCTGTATTTTAGTTGAATTCCAAATATAACTTTCTATTTACTATTTTTTGGAAATTGTTAGGAGTAAACTTGTATGTGTTAAAGCTACAACTAATATAACTTACTGAGTGTTCTGGAGTCCTTTCCTCCAAGTATAATTTTTACATTTAAAATTTGAGGAATACATTATTTTATGTTCTTGGGGCTTTTTTTTATTATTTTAAAGAATTTTAAATTGGAATCTGTCTCCTGATGTATAGTGAAATATGCATTCTCATAGTGCTAGTTTTGGAGAACATTCAAAATGTTCTCTTGCTTTCTCTATTAATTTGGCTCATACTCAAGTTGAAAAAGTGGTTCTGCTCTGAAAAGTGATAGTAAGAAAGGCAGCATCTTATTCATTACCTCTGATCGTTGTAGGTATACAGGGTCATTGCTGTTTGCTATAGTAACAAAAATAAGATTTTAATTTTCTACTACCCTGTTTCCCCGAAAATAAGACATCCTCCGAAAATAAGGCCTACTTACAGTTTTGCCTCTCGTTGTAATATAAGGCATCCCCCCGATAATAAGACCTCCCCGATAATAAGGCATCCACCGATAATAAGGCATTTTTCATTTCTGAAAAATAAGACATCCCCTGAAAATAAGACCTAGCGCATCTTTGGGAGCAAAAATTAATATAAGACACTGTCTTATTTTCGGGGAAACAGGGTACTTCTAGCCCTGCAGACCTAGCGCTGCTCAGAGGACGCGAGCTGGATTCTATTCTATTTCTTGTGTATCATAAACAGAATTATTTTCACACAACTATATTTAGTGGTCCTTAATCAAGCAATACTCCCATTCCCTTCAATAAGAGGTTATTGGCGCTTTCTTCCTGGTGCAGTCATTTGCCTGTTATGAACAGTGTGGTCATAATTACCTGATCTTAGCACTTTAGTGATGCGTGCCTGGGAAAGATAGGTAGAGCTTTGTCAGAAATGTCAAGGTTAGTCACCTGTTGCTTTCCCTGTTACTGTTTTCATTTTTCAGTCAATATTCAATCAGTTATTCCCATTAACTGCTGCTAAGAATGTTCTGAGGAATCTGAAAGACTACACTCTTTCCAAGCCTCCTACCCTTCTGAAGGGAGGGCCTTGGATAGATGAGTCCGTTTTCTACTCCCATCAACTCAAAGTCAGGACCTTTTTAATCTTGTGTCACCTCCACTATGGGGGATACAGTTCAAAACATTGGCAGTTGTACTTCCTCTGTCAGATCTCCAGCCTGAGGGTCATAGAAAGGGGTTAATAAGCTATACGTTGTTGTATTTTGATGGCCAGGTTGTGGATTTAATACCTGCACACACATCTCACACATCACCCTTGGACCATATCAGTTAAGAGGAGATCCTTGGAAATTACGGGATCTTTGATAACCCTTAAACTTGTGAGAAATAAGGTGGGAGGGGAGTAGAATTCAGGGAGAAGTTGATCCCTATTTACTGTTTTTGTTACATGGCTCCGGGATGATTTACAGAGACATCAGCAAGAGGGATGGTGCTTCTGATGGTAAATAGAAGATTCAGGGGCCAGAGCATAAGGCGCACCATGTTAAAAGTAATTTTTTCAGATAATGACAAGATTAGCTTGTTGCACTGAAACTTCTTGAAAAAGCTTTTAAATTTAAAGTCTAGCACACTTTTTTAAAATGTGAAAGTAGTGAATCAAGACTAAGGTCTGGTCTACTCACAGACTAGTATAGTTAAAGCTGTACAATATCTTTGTGAAGATAAAACCTAAGAAATTCTGTATAAAACAGTGCTCATAAATTACAAAGTTGTAGAATACTTGCGTTTTACAATGTGTAATAATAAAAGTATAGATTATAAACTATTGAAAATCGGAGCACTTCAGAGATAACTCTTAAAATACTGGAAAATATTTTGTATTCAAGAATATTTAGTATTTTTAGAGCACATAGCAGTTTTTTGTGTACACACAGTAAACTGTACTTTGACTTGCCTAGTAAATGTTCTTGATAAATACAGACCTGCTTACAAATTCAATACGATATGTTTGTTCAGTGAGTTGAGTTCATCATATGTAATTTACAGATTGAGGAGAGGTTGGAATACCTTGAAATGAATTTTGAGGGCTATTAAAGTTATTGTCTGACAGTGCTGCAATGTGTGTTTATATATTTGTCAACAATAATTTAGGAAATTGTCAGTCATCTTATTACCACACTGCCAATCCTACAGTTGCCATATCTGTTCTGCTGTTCTTGTTGTCATAAAATATATATTCTATTTTTGCCACAGTCCAGTGAAAACTTCCCTTAAGTTGTGGCATTCCCACTACACTATTGTTTTTTATCCTTCCCTTAAAGTCTATCCCCATCTCTAACTTAATCTATACTAATACCCGTGAAAAACTTTTTAAGTAGTTTCGTTTGACTTTCATGTTTTTCAGACATCTGGCATATGTATTGAAGCCATTTACAATATTTGCGTTGCCTTTCTAAAATTGAGGAAAATTCGTCTTTACATTTAAATGTGACTGTTTTGTTTTACTAAACAAAGTGCTTTTGAATGCCTCAAGGAATATATTTTTGATTGGCTGTACAGCACTTACTACAAATTGAGTTGTGTGGCCAAAGTCCTAGACATTAAGTATATTCAGTACAAAGTCCCTAGTCTTTAGTATTTGTACTACAATAACATTAGTATCAAACTGGGATCAGGGCCCCGTAATACTCAGTGCTGTACAAACATAAAATAAGACAGTTCCTGCCTGAAAGAGCTTGAAGTTGAGAACTGATGTTATAAATGCATGGTGCAGATGTTTATTAAACACAGGTAGTATTTTTTTTCCTGACACCAAAATTTCAAGAGACATATTTCAGTAGCATTAAATAACCCTGTAAATTTGTGCCCAAAATTATACCAAAAAGTTTGTGTGCAAATTTTTGCAAGCCCAGACTTGTATTTTTATGTGCAAACAGAATGTAGACACTTGTGTGAGCATGTTTTACATATGGATCTTTGTGTCCTTTGTTTAAAAATGTAACCCTGAAGATTTTAAATAGCTCTTTTTAAATGTAAAAAGAACTTTAACAATTGAGATTTCACATCCAACATAGATTTAAGAAAACGTGTGTTTTGTGGTTACCTAGAGGGTTATAACTCATATAAGTTCCACATCCTAAGCATTCAAAGAAATTCTCTTGAACATGCACATCTGAATGATTCTGTTTAATCCCCATTACCAAAAAAAACTTTAAGAATAGATGCCCATACTTACAATAACTGCTGTACAGTAGCTATTGAAACAATTTAAAATCGTGATGATAAATGATCTCATATTTAGAATTAAAAGGTCTATGGTTTAGTGGTTAGTATGTGGGATTAGGAATAGGGAGATGTGTTCGAATCCTAGCGGTATTATTGATATACATACAATTTCTGAAAATAAAATTGTTGACTCTGTGCATTTTTTTTACATTCAAAAGGAAAGGAAATATAGCAAATATAAGTGGAAGTAGGTTGCTACAGTAAATATAGAAATTGTTTTCAATTCATCCCATTTGCCCCATCTTTCCTCAAATAGTCCAGTTGTTATAATAATAGAGACAGTTAATTGCTCCTTTTATCTTAATTTATTCTGGCTACCCATGTTTCTGTAGTTGGTGTTTGTTTTTGCAAACATACTGATGAAATTGATTTCATCTGCCATTGTTTTACTATGAGACCTTGGACAAGTTCATTTAGCTGCCCTATTCCTCATTTTTCCCATCTGTAAGAGGGAGATAATACAATGGTGTGTTGTGAAGCTTAATTAATATCTGCCAAGTGCGGAGGAAGAAAAGCAATATAGAAATACAAACTAATATACTCTTTTTAGTTAGGGTTTTCCTTCTCTGCATCCTCAGATAAAATGATGGGAAACCTGCATACTGACAAACGATAATACTTAACAAATTACAGCATAGAAGGGAAGTTGTTATAATTAGACATGAGGCAAAATATGCATGGGTTATTGTTATTTTTAGAGTGAACACTATTAATTGCAAACTCTAGTTGTTGAATTTCATTCATATATACTCACATTTTTATGTGCTCGCTTTTCATGGTGATGGCAAATATGTGCATATAAACATACACTTGTTAAGCATTTGTAAAGAACTATATTATGCAGCAAGATAAATAATCTTGTGGTGATTAGATTTGTAAAGTGGCTCTGCATTCTTTCTTTTGGTTGTTTGTGACATCTGTAGCCTTTGTATAGGTCCTCTCTTGCAAGACAAAAACTAAAATTCATTAAAATGAAGAGCCGTGCCTGGTGGTTGCAAATATTCCCTAAATCTAGGCCAGCAGAAACAAAATTCTCTTGGGGATATGGGTTATAGTTTTGTAACACTGTGGTTCTTAAAATGCATTCATACATTAAATGTGGGCTCTATGTGCAGAATGTTAAATAGCTGGAAGCTGTTGTTCAGGGAGGTCAAACACAATGTTTTACATAACAAGTGCCTGTTCAGGGTAAACTGGCACTTCTCACACACTGAAATGAAATAAAATAGACAAGCATCTTGAATTAACTTGCAGTTAGACCAGATTCAGTGCTGCTGGTACAGTGTTAATTGAAAGTAATTTTTAAACACTATTGCCTAAATTGACAGATAAAATAACCTACATCAGAAAGGCAAAAGAACTTCCAACTAAATTAAAACTGAGAACATACACAAAATTGTCCTATAAAGGAGATTAAATATGGTTTCTGTAGAGAATGTGGTATCCCTGTTTTTGACATAGTGCGGGGTGATATTAAGCATTTACATGGATCTGTAAATGTAAATGGCAATTTTCCAGATGACTTTATTCTAAATATTACTTTCTTCAAATCTTTTTCAGGCATATGTGGTATTTGTCTCCACATTAGGAGGACAGTGGCTTGAAAGGAATTTCTCTGCCTTACTTTCCCATATTTTAGATCTAGTGTCTCAGTCTCACCCTAAAGCTATTCAGACTCAGATGGATGCTATCTGCTGTCGCCGTTGTATTTCATTTATCCTTCGAGCTACAGTAGGAGGTCTTCTTGGAGAAAAAGCTCAAATTGCAGCTGCCAAAGAGATTTGTCAAGCCATCTGGAAGCTGAAGAAAGTTGTGGGTATGGGAATAACAAGATTATCTGTTTGTGGGGGAGGTTGGATTTTTAAACCAGTGCTAAAATGATTGTTTGCCTACTCTAATCCTAAAGATTCTGCAGTAATAGAACTTCTACTTCTGGTATATTACCATAATAATGTAGAGAAACGGTTTTTGTTTGTTTGTTTTGTTTTGTTTTTTCAGGTAGTTTTATTAATATAAAATAAAAAAGCTTCTTACATTTGTCACATAGTAGAATGATTTTTAACAGTAAAACACAGATAACAGAATATATCAAATAAATTTAAACTGTAATTGATACAAATGGAGCCAGATTCTCTTTCCCTGCTCTAGCTATTTCATACTACTCAGGTGGTGCAAAATGACAGAGCCTGGCCCAACTAGCCATCTGCAAATTCCCTGGGCGTAAGGGAGATTTTAGATGGCATAACGTCTGTGCCTGGCTCCTATGCCAACGACTTCAACAGCATTGGGGGTATGGTGAGGGACTAGAGCATGCCTTTGCTGTGCCAATTCTCAACTGGTGTATAGTCCTATATCTTACTGCTGGTTAAATTTGTAGTGTCCTAAAATAAAATTTAGTTGACTAACTCTAAATTTTGCTGTGTATGTGCTCCTAGCTTTGCTGCCTTATAGGCTTAGCTGTCTTGCACATCTTACTTTTTTTATAGTGCCATATAGTGATGGCACCCAAACCTGGCACCCATCCCATGTCAAAATATGGCCTGTTCCAATCCCATGAGTTTAGCTGAAAATAGAATGGTTCTTGGTTGCTACCATTCATTGTCACCTGCTAAATTGACAATGTGGTGTTTTTTGTTTTATGTTTGTTTTCTACTCTTCCCACCCACCCACTACTTACCCTTGAACTAAATAATGTCCTTTTCTGTGGCAACTTGATTGAGGTATGGAAAGTCTCAACTAAGTCCCATTGAAAATCCTAAATCTTATGTGAGACAATTAATGATAGAAGAATATTTCTAATGTAGCTACCATATCATTGCATTCCTTTATTCTGTCTTTGTATTTTATTATTATTTTATTTTAATGTGCAATGATTTCACAGTTTTTAATGTGTTACCAGATGTTGTAATGAGTGATGGTAACTTGGAAACTCGGATTGGTACAACAGACGTAACAGCAAGCCAACATGTTCTTGTGTGTGCATTACACGAACTTGGAAGTATCATACATGGTTTAGGCACGACTGCTGCACCATTGCTACAAGATTCCAGTACAGGTAATGGATTTGTCTGCAAAATAGGTTCCTTGAGATTTTTTTGCAAATTTAATTGCAGCAGTGTGTTCTTATTTTTGCAGAATATTCAGACTAACGTATGGAAAGATAGGAACACAGAGAAGATATAACACATAGGAAATATATAAACAAATTGGAGAGAGTCCAGTAGAGAGCAACAAAAATGATAGATGGTTTGGAAAACCTGACCTATAGGAAAGGTTGAAAAAAGTGGACATGTTTAGTCTTGAGAAAAGAAGACCTGAGAGAGGACCTGATATGTCTTCAAGTACATTAAGGGCTCTTATAGAGAGAACAGTGATCAATTGTTCTCCATCTCCACTGAAGATAGGACAAGAAGTAATGGGCTTAATCTGGAGCAAGGGAGATTTAGGTTAGATATTTGTAACTAAGAGTAGTTAAGGTCTGGAACATGCTTCCAAGGGAGGTTATTGACTCCGCATCACTGGAGGTTTTAAGAACAGGTTGGACAACTCCCTGTCAATGATAGTCTAGGTTTATTTGGTCCTGCATCAGCTCAGGGGGCTGGACTTGAGGACCTCTCTTCCAGCCCTACATTTCTATGATTCTGTGATTCTATATCAGAAATGCACTCCTTTTTTAAATGTGTAACTTCTGTTGCATTCAGGCTCTTGAAAATTCTTGGTGCTTCATACACTTGATCTCTAAAATCTATCAGTTTCTCCTTCTGAAGCCTTTGGTTCTCTCTCCCATTGACCACTGCAACCTCCTTTCTGCTGCGCCAGCTTATCGTCTTGACCCATTCAATCTGTTCAGAACACTGCTACTAATACCATCTAGCTGTGTGCCTGCTCTGATTGCAATTATGTTCTTCAGATCCTTGCTGAAGAGACTTTTTCTCTGTGAAGTCCAAGCTCATCCACACTTTCAAGCCTCTGCATAACTCCATCTCAGCTTTGCTCTCATTTCCTCCTGTGTTGTTTGTGACCCTCCCTCCTGACCAGTCCCTTTTGTAACCTTTTCCATTTTCCTCCTCTTTGCTTAAACTCCCTCTCTCTTCATGCATCAGATAAGAAAAAATTTGAAAAGTTGGTTATTTTTATCCTAAAATGTGCTGCTTGTATGAAGCCTTTCAAAGACTATTACCCAAACATCTCTGCACCACCTCCTGCCTGTACTGTTACACAATGTCCTTTTTATCTGTACTCTGAGTATCAGATTGAAAATATATACTACTTAGGGTAAGAGTTGTCTTTTTAGTTCAGTGTCACACACACACTGTGCAATGTGCTCAGTAAATATATTTGTCCAAAGTTAAATAGAAATTTTGAATTATTCTCTTATGTTTTCATTTTAGTGCAGTGAGTGGTCTGTCCTATTTTGCTTTATTTATTTAAAAATCATTACTCCAAATCTGTTGTTATATACTTTACCTCCAATCATGCAGTTGATCTATGGACATTGGTATCTATGCAGAGCTGTATTGGTATCCATCCATTATAGGCCTCCTCCATGCATTGTTGTTCATGCAGAGACACTGGTCTGCCTGCATGGATTTACTTGCTGGGTGAGGCCTGTAATTACTTACCATGGTACTTTGTAGACATTTCATGTTTGCTTAATGTAGGGTTACCATATTTAAAAAATAAAAAAAGAGGACACTCCACGGGGCCCTGGCCCTGCTCCTTTCCCACCCCCGCCCCCACCCCAATTCCGCCCCTTCCCCGCCTAACTCCGCCCCTTCCCCAACGTTCCCGCCCTAACGCCCCCTCCTCCCTCCCAGCCACGCGAAAAGGGCTGCCCAAGCGCTACCGGCTTCACGGTTTGCCGGGCAGCCCCCAGATCCTGCGCCCCCGGCCGGCGCTTCCCCAGCACAGCTGGAGCCCGGGACGGGAAGCGCCCAGCCGGGGGTGCAGGGTCTGGAGGCTGCCTGGCAAAGCCGGGAGCGCTCGGGCTTCGGGCAGCCCCTATGCCTCCGGACCCTGCGCCCCCGGCCAGGCACTTTGCCTCCCGGGCTCCAGCTGCTCTGCTCCTCCCCTGACTCTTCGGCTCTGTTTAAGAGCCAAGCTGCCCGAGCCAGCCTCTGCATAACTCCATCTCAGCTTTGCTCTCATTTCCTCCTGTGTTGTTTGTGACCCTCCCTCCTGACCAGTCCCTTTTGTAACCTTTTCCATTTTCCTCCTCTTTGCTTAAACTCCCTCTCTCTTCATGCATCAGATAAGAAAAAATTTGAAAAGTTGGTTATTTTTATCCTAAAATGTGCTGCTTGTATGAAGCCTTTCAAAGACTATTACCCAAACATCTCTGCAC